>NC_068324.1:2080699-2085699 GCF_025860055.1 Xyrauchen texanus
GCAGACAGTTTTGTGCTTAATTCAGATTAAATGCTTTTCCAAGAGGACTTCAAAAAAGACAACGGATGATGTCATATAAATAAAAACAGGCATGCAGGTCGAATTGGCACAAATGGCTTCTCCATAATGTATTAAGCAGCAATGTTTAGCTTAGCATGATGCAGACCCAAATGTTAATTAATTTGTTTATGTCTCATAATCTATGGTTCGAGACCCCAAAGGTCTCCTACACAAGCCCATGGAGGGCCTCATGGTGTGTAGAGTTACTTACAAATGTTTCAAAAACATTTGTTATACAAGCATCTGTTCAAATCAATACATTAAATGTTTGAGGCCTTCTACCTTTTGATATCCTCTTTTACAGCAAAGCAATGCCCTAGCAACCAAAGGACACCATAGCAGAAATGCCCTGGCAACCACAGGACACCATTGCAGAAACTTTAGCAACTGCATATTAATGCCCTAGCAACCACATGACACCATAGCAGAAACTTTAGCAAATGCATAGCAATGCCTTGGCAACCACAAGACACCATAGCAGAAACTTTAGCAACTGCATAGCAATGCCTTGGCAACCACATGACACCATAGCAGAAACTTTAGCAACTGCATAGTAATGCCCTGGCAACCACAGGACACCATAGCAGAAACTTTAGCAACTGCATAGCAATGCCCTGGCAACCAAAGGACACCATATCAGAAGCTTTAGCAACTGCATAGCAATGCCCTAGCAACCACATGACACCATAGCAGACATTTTAGCAACTGCATACCCAGGTGAAAAAGACGTACAATTAAGTGTATTAAAAATGCATTACATTATATTTGTATCGTACTAAAAACATATTTAAGTACATTTTTAATACACTTAATTGTACGTCTTTTTCACCTGCAATGCCCTAGCAACCACATGACACCATAGCAGAAACTTTAGCAAGTGCATAGCAATGCCCTGGCAACCACATGACACCATAGCAGAAATTTTAGCAACTGCATAGCAATGCCCTGGCAACCACAGGACACCATAGCAGAAACTTTAGCAACTGCGTAGCAATGCCTTGGCAACCACATGACACCATAGCAGAAGCTTTAGCAACTGCATAGCAATGCCCTGGCAACCAAAGGACACCATATCAGAAACTTTAGCAACTGCATAGCAATCCCCTGGCAACCAAATGACACCATATCAGAAGCTTTAGCAACTGCATAGCAATGCCCTAGCAACCACATGACACCATAGCAGAAACTTTAGCAACTGCATAGCAATGCCCTGGCAACCACATGACACCATAGCAGACATTTTAGCAACTGCATAGCAATGCCCTAGCAACCACATGACACCATAGCAGAAACTTTAGCAAGTGCATAGCAATGCCCTGGCAACCACATGACACCAAAGCAGAAATTTTAGCAACTGCATAGCAATGCCCTGGCAACCACAGGACACCATAGCAGAAACTTTAGCAACTGCGTAGCAATGCCTTGGCAACCAAATGACACCATAGCAGAAGCTTTAGCAACTGCATAGCAATGCCCTAGCAACCAAATGACACCATAGCAGACATTTTAGGAACTGCATAGCAATGCCCTAGCAACCACATGACACCATAGCAGAAACTTTAGCAACTGCATAGCAATGCCCTGGTAACCACAGGACACCATAGCAGAAACTTTAGCAACTGCATAGCAATGCCTTGGCAACCACATGCCACCATAGCAGAAACTTTAGCAACTGCATAGCAATGCCCTGGCAACCACAGGACACCATAGCAGAAACTTTAGCAACTGCATAGCAATGCCTTGGCAACCACATGACACCATAGCAGAAACTTTAGCAACTGCATAGCAATGCCCTAGCAACCACATGACACCATAGCAGACATTTTAGGAACTGCATAGCAATGCCCTAGCAACCACATGACACCATAGCAGAAACTTTAGCAACTGCATAGCAATGCCCTGGCAACCACATGACACCATAGCAGAAACTTTAACAACTGCATATGAATGCCCTAGCAACCACCTTCGAACACATTAGCAACCATAAACAAATGCACAAGCAACCACCCAGGACAACCTAGACACTGAATAGCAACACACTAAAATCACAAAGATTCCTTAGCCTTAGTAATGCCCTGGCAACAACTCAGGACACCCTAACAGAAACTTTATCGACTGCATAGCAAATCCCTGGCAACCACCTTCGAGCACCCTAACAACATCCAACAAATGCCCTAGCCATAACAAATCCTAGTAACCATCCACAAGTTCACTCTAGCATTGTGGTAGTGAGATTCACATGGTCAAGCACAACTATCTAGCACTGACATTCTCTTGTTGCAAAAGTGCTTATGTCAGTTTGTAGTACTGTGAAACTCTTTGAAATCAAAGCTACTGTAATAGAAAACCATTTAGTCAGACATGGCCGACCTCAAAGTAGACCATTATACACGACCTTTACCTAGAGTCGCTAATTTACACAACATAAAAATGGCCGCAATCCTGGACAGACATAAATCCGTAACTTTCTTCCAGTCGAGCAAAACTTAGTATCGCTAATGAATGCCGAGTCATGACCATTTTCAATCCAGGTCTCTCGGGGCGAGAGAGACTGGCTTGTGTTTTTAGCATGATTATGGTGAGTTTGGATGCTGGGACATGTCTTGTGAATGGAAAGCAGTTTTTTTGAAGGTTGTGGCTTTGGTCACATTTTGAGTGCTTGGATAAGGATCCGATAGAAGTCAATAAGGAATTGTGTTCCCCTTGTGTTAAAACCGTCAAAAATGTGATCTGCAATGTCAAGGATGACTTTGCATAAGGAGCCTTAGCCAACTATGCTTTCTTTTCTTTTTAGGCAACCTCAAGGACAGACCAGAATGTCTGTATCCATTAACCAACTGTGACAGGATTGTTAGCATCTAGTCAAAGGCATATCAATTAAAACAATGCTGGCACTTTGGTTTAGTGCCAGCATGGTGGTGTCTGAACATCAACCGTTCCCATTGCCCAAAAGTGCCCTGTGAAATGGACTTATAGACTGGTTTAATAATCACGTTGGGTCACATACTCTGGAAGTGAGAAGCTACCGTCAAAAACACACAGATACGGAAAGAGCTTCGCTGCAAAATAAAAGATCAATTTAAATGGAGAAAAAAGTATGAAATATTGTATATCACTACTGCATATTTTTATATAATATTCACCATACTACTACTTCTACTACTACTAATAATAATAATAATAAATTAATAGTAATTGTATTGTATTTAAGCAATATCTCACATTTGTGATGCTCTTGTTATACAGCACTTTATTTCCCAAAATGTATCCAATGTTTGGACTATGCTGTGAGGAACAATTATGTTGCAAATGAATTGTTTTATTTTCATTTGATTACGATTTTAATGAATTCAATTATTTAGACGCCTGTGACGAGGAGGAGGGTGTGGCCGGGCCGTGATGGAGCACGGTCGGCACCGAATCAGCTGATCAGCGGGAGAGCGAGATAAGGGGCAGCCGGAGATCCCGGTTGGAGAGAGAGAGACGCCTGTGGCCGCGTTGTATTTGTGTCTTTGTCTTATATTTTATGTTGTTTTAAGTTAATTTATATCATTAAAGTTTATGTTGATTGTTCAGGCGGTTCCCGCCTCCTCCTCGCCCATCCTTTAACTGTTACAGTGGTGCCGAAACACGGGAGGGAGGAGGGATGCACTGTCGCCAGGGGATGGAGAGGTTGGGAGAGCAGGAGGATCCTCGGCCATCTGCCGAGAAGGGGAGGAGCAGTTCCGTCCGCCCGGGGCTGGAGGATTCGCTGCCATCCGCCGGGGGAGGAGCAAGTTGGCATTCGACAGAGGGTGGAGAAGCAGTTGAGGACCAGGCGACAGCACGTCCGGGAGCCAGCAAGCAAGTTCTTCTCTCCTCTCGCTCTGTCTCTCTGTGTGTCTCCACTCACCGTTTCCCTCTCCCCACGCCTCCCCTCGCCCCCCCCGGGTTCACAGGAGGCAGGGTGGACCACCGGCTGACAGAACAGCTGTAAGGGCAGTATCTCAGCAGGGGGTTAGTCAGACCGGTGGTGCCCCGGCCTGAATCGGGCTGGAGAAGAGTGTGACGAGGAGGAGGGTGTGGCCAGGCCGTGATGGAGCACGGCTGGCACTGATCAGCGGGAGAGCCAGATAAGGGGTAGCCGGAGATGCC
The DNA here is from genome assembly GCF_025860055.1 of Xyrauchen texanus. Lineage (NCBI taxonomy): Eukaryota > Metazoa > Chordata > Actinopteri > Cypriniformes > Catostomidae > Xyrauchen > Xyrauchen texanus. Next base: position 2,084,894 of record NC_068324.1, read on the forward strand.
AGCTGGAGAATGAGAGATGAACGTGACCACGTCGCATGTATGCCTGTGTCCTTATGTTTTATGTTGTTTTAAGTTCATTTATATCATTAAAGTTTATGTTGACTGTTCAGCCAGTTCCCGCCTCCTCCTTGCCCGTCCTTTAACTGTTACAACACCATTTTGATGATACATTTAAAATTTATATTGTTGATGTGGAATTCAAGAAAAATAAAAAAAACAGGAATCATATCGGCTTATCGTATCGGTACTCATTCTCGTTCTCAAAAAAATGGTATCGGGACTTCCCTACTGCAAAGAACACAGAGAACAAGTGTCGAAATCAAAGGGTCGTGATCCTACGCACCCGGTCCCTTATTAGGCTAATTATGCCTCAGTGAGGGTTCAAGGCTGACTGCAGGGGATCGTGTGGGAGAGAGAGTCCGTAAACGATCTCAAAACTATTAAGCTACATTACTCGTGTATTGCCTGTGATTATTAATGTTGCATGACTTTGCAAATTAACGAAAAGTTAATTTTGAATGGTATTTCCTGCTGAGTGTATAGGGAGCAATGAACACTCCGTAGGTACCCTGTGAATTGGAACATAGCTTTGGTTCTGTGAGGATGGCGCGTTGAATCAGATCCAAAATAAGATATGCCAATATACAGTGGCCCCAAATGTATTTGGTAACTTAAGCCACATTTAAAATATATGTCAAATCTCTCTCAAACACACACACTTCATTATTCATTATTGTTTATACAAGATTAAATATTTCAGCTTTACACTCAAGCATATAATTTACTCTAAATCTAGACGTGTGTAT
>NC_068324.1:2090699-2115699 GCF_025860055.1 Xyrauchen texanus
GAGGAAGTTCAACCTGCCATAGGAGCTGCTGGCACAGTTCTACTCGGCCATCATTGAGTCTGTCCTGTGTACATCTTTGGTTCAGCTACCAAATCAGACAGAAGGAAACTACAATGGACAGTCAGGACTGGTGAGAGTATTATTGGTGCCCCCTGCCCACCCTCCAAGACCTGTATGTCTCCAGAATGGACCCCACACACCCTGCCCACCCCCTATTTGAACTGGTGCCCTCTGGCCAGCGCTATAGAGCACTGAACACAGGGCATCTAGGCACAAGAACAACTTTTACCCTCAGGCTATTTTCCTTATGAACATTTAAACTGCCTCAGGACTCCACCATAGTGCAATAATGTAAATACAGATCTCATGCACATATGTAAATTCACATATTTAATTCAGTAACAATGGCATGACTTTTAAATATATGCATACCCCTACCTTGCACAAATATTACCACTTGCACATGTACATACGCCATCCAGTTATATGTCCTATTATTTGTATGTCTATTTATACTCTTACTTTGTTTTATATTCTGTGTCTCCCTGTAATGTTCTGTGTGCATTTGTTTCTCCTATCACCAAAAATTCCTTGTGTATGTGAGAACACTTGGCAACAAACCTCATTCTGACTCTAATTTATCTCAGACATATTATGCTGTGGGAAAAATTATAATTTGGTATTTATATGTGGGAAAGCATGATGTTTTTGCTCCCCAAAATGAAGATTTATCAGCCAGTATGGAGTGTTTTAATGCAGGATTGGTTACACTACATACGTCACAATGGAATGATGTAGTAAACAACACTGCCAGTTGATGTCGCCAGAAGTGTTCGTATTTTACTTGACTGCTGTTGAGGTTTCTCATGAATTCAAACGGTTTAAACTAACCTGATCTCACAGCTTGGTCAAGCTGGTTAGGCTTACTGTTTGGCTGGTTTCAGAGGGCTTTTCGTGGGGCACTAGCCAGCTAGCCAAGCAGGCAGACCAGCTAAAGCAGCTAAGATTAGCACCTTAGCAAAACAAACCTATTTTTCCTCAGCAGCGAAACTGGAGCTATGTCTATGAACTTTTGAGGCCATATATTTGCTATAGTACTAAAAAACAGTTGACAAAATAAACGAAATCGAAAGCAGACGTGCCATAATTCTCGAGAACGTCCGCAACCTCCTGACAACCACAAGAGGGCGCCGTGCGTCTAAAGATATGCTAAGTATGCTAATTAGCATCTTTTTTTTTTCTTCTTTTTTGCGACTACAGGTTAATTTGTGTATATTATACTCTAATCGAGCTCTTCATTCACTTTTGTACTGATAATATTTTTTAAATGTTTATTAAACTGTTGTTTTGTAATCGCTTGGAGTAGTTTGTGCATGTCTTAACATTTTACACTTACAAAAAATTACTACACTGATGGCCAAAAGTTTGGAATAATGTAAAGATTTTGCTGTTTTGGAAGGAAATTAGTACTTTAATTCACCAAAGTGCTGTTCAACTGATCACAAGTATAGTCAGGACATTACTGATGTAAAAAACAGCACCATCACTATTTGAAAAAATAATATTTGTTCAAATCTGCTTTTCAGTACAATGAAACCATGCAGTCACCATGGGCTGCCAAGTTCTTAAGGCATAAAAAGCTCCATAAGTAGCTTACATGTGATTTGCATCCATTATTCCTTGCCTTCCACAATAGACATCTAACATATTGCTAATTCTCTCAAATCAAATAGCGCTTCTGATGACATCATTGAAAACGTAATCACATTAATCATTTCTTCAAGTCACTTTCTAAAAAAAAGTGTGTGTGAGTGTGCGTGTGTATAAGTGTGAGTGTGTGTTGTGTGTGTGTCTAAGTGTGAGTGTGTGTTGTGTGTGAGTGTGTGTGTGTATAAGTGTGAGTGTGTGTGTGTGTGTGTGTGTGTGTGTGTGTGTGTGTGTGTGTGCTCGAGCGTGTATTTATCACTTTGTGGGGACCAAATGTCCCCATAAGTATAGTAAAACCCGAAATTTTTGACCTTGTGGGGACATTTTGTCGGTCCCCATGAGGATAACAGCTTATAAATCATACTAAATTATGTTTATTGAAAATGTGAAAATGCAGAAAGTTTTCTGTGAGGGTTAGGTTTAGGGGTAGGGTTAGGTTTAGGGGATAGAATATAAAGTTTGTACAGTATAAAAACCATTATGTCTATGGAAAGTCCCCATAAAACATGGAAACACAACTGAGTGTGTGTGTGTGTGTGTGTGTGTGTGTGTCTAAGTGTGCGTGTGTGTTGTGTGTGAGTGTGTGTGTGTGTGTATAAGTGTGAGCATGTATTTATCACTTTGTGGGGACCAAATGTCCCCATAAGGATAGTAAAACCCAAAATGTTTGACCTTGTGGGGACATTTTGTCGGTCCCCATGAGGAAAACAGCTTATAAATCATACTAAATTATGTTTTTTGAAAATGTAAAAATGCAGAATGTTTTCTGTGAGGGTTAGGTTTAGGGGTGGGGTTAGGTTTAGGGGATAGAATATAAAGTTTGTACAGTATAAAAACCATTATGTCTATGGAAAGTCCCCATAAAACATGGAAACACAACAAGTGTGTGAGTATGTGTGTGTGTATGTGTGTGTATAAGTGTGAGTATGTGTGTGTGTTTATAAATGTGTGTATGTGTGTGTATAAGTGTGAGTATGTGTGTAATTGTGAGTGAGTGTGTATAAGTGTGAGTATGTGTGTGTGTTTATAAATGTGAGTATGTGTGTGTATTGTGTGTGTGAGTGTGTGTATAAGTTTGAGTTTTTGTGTGTGTGTGTGTTTATAAATGTGAGTATGTGTGTGTGTTGTGTGTGTGAGTGTGTGTGTGTGTGTGTGTGTGTGTGTGTGTGTGTGAGTGTTTATAAATGTGAGTATGTGTGTAATTGTGAGTGAGTGTGTATAAGTGTGAGTATGTGTGTGTGTGTTGTGTGTGTGAGTTTGTGTGTGTGTGTATAAGTGTGTGTGTGTGTGTGTGTGTGTGTGTGAGTGTGTGTGTGTGTGTGTGTTTATAAATGTGAGTATGTGTGTGTATGTGTGTATATAAGTGTGAGTATGTGTGTAATTGTGAGTGAGTGTGTATAAGTGTGAGTATGTGTGTGTGTTTATAAATGTGAGTGTGTGTGTGTGTGTGTGTTTATAAATGTGAGTATGTGTGTGTATGTGTGTATATAAGTGTGAGTATGTGTGTAATTGTGAGTGAGTGTGTATAAGTGTGAGTATGTGTGTGTGTTTATAAATGTGAGTGTGTGTTGTGTGTATAAGTGTGAGTTTGTGTGTGTGTTTATAAATGTGAGTACACACATAAACACACACACACACACACACTCACTGTGATGTCTTTTGAAGATGATGTTTCTCTAGATACAACATTTATTTATTCTAAAGGAGGGCTTTTAAAATGCACAATGATTCGCTAAAAGTTTATTAAATTCACCGCAGATTCTTAAAACTAAACCTGCAATAATAAGTGAGCAAGCCGTGTTCCCTTCCAAAGCATATAATCAGTTATAGAACAACCTCAGGACACTTGGAAGGAGTTCGGGATGCAGGATCGAGAATTTTATGCTGCACGCTCAATCTGTTGAATACAGTCGAGTCAGGCGAAGCTTCAACAATGAGATTGTGAGTTTGGAGAGTGTTAGCTTGTATCATCACACGTTTTGGAGGGAAAAATCCCTGGACTTTTCGAGATGTTTGTTCATGGTTTTGGTAGCGTTATTCGACTGTTTGCTTTGGTTTGTTTACCTCTTTGGAGTCCAACGATGACCCAGTTCTGCAAGCAACCGAGATTCTGCCGTGTAGTGCTTCGTGCAAGCGCCCGTCCCCTCCCCCCCCATGCTTCTTTGTAGGAGTCGCAGAGCACTTCGAGAGTTCATTCAAGGACAAGGAAGTGCTTTCTTTTACATCGTGATTCATGGCGGAACCCCTGGAACTAGTTGCCCCCTTCGTTTTGGCACGTTCCTCCCCTTTATTGTCTGTTTTGGCTGAACTTGCAGTTCTTCCTTTTGCTGCCAAGAAAACTTCAGGTCCTTTAAAGCTACAGCGAGCGAAAGCTAGTCCCTGCCTCCGAAAGTGAACGCAAATAAATCTTGTCAGGATTGGGGCATTTAATTCCTGTTATGTCAGAACTCGGGATTTATCCCTTATTGAGATGTCTATGAACAAATTAGCTGGGATGATTGTGTTGAAAGCCGAGTTGAAGTTCACAAAAAGGATCCTTGCGTATGTCCCCAGTCTGTCCAGATGTTGCAGGACATGATGCAATCCCATGTTGACTGCATCATCCACAGACCTGTTTGCTCGATAAGCAAATTGAAGGGGGTCCAGAAAGGGTCCAGTGATGTCCTTCAGGTGGGCCAACACCCGTCTCTCAAATGACTTCATGAGCACAGATGTCAGGGCGACAGGTCTGTAGTCATTAAGTCCTGTGATTTTTGGTTTCTTAGGGACAGGGATAATAATTGAGCGTTTGAAGCTGCATGGGACTCACACTCTTCCAGTAATCTATTGAAGATCTGTGTGAAGATGGGGGCCAGTTGGTTAGCACAGGAATGAAGGCACGCTGGTGAGACACCATCTGGGTCTGAAGCCTTCCTTGACCTTTGCTTCCGAAAGACACGGCACACATCGTCTTCACAGATCTTGAGTGCATGTTGTGTAGCAGGAGGGGGGTTGCTGGAGGTGTTGTGAAATGTCCAGCGTGGGCGCCAAAAGTGTGAAGAGTGAAAATGCTGTCGTATTCAGATGAGGTTTTTAAAACGGACGTCTCTATCCTAAGGCATCTTCAACAAGAAAGTTGCTTGGCCACACCGGAACGTATGAAAACGCTTAAATCGTGTTACTGCGCATGCGGAGAATCCCGTTGTATGTGCAGTCTGAAACGCAATTGTTCTCGTGTTCTGTCGCCGGACACCAATTCCAAGTAAACTTCACTTTGCCTTTGAAGGAACGTGTGGCAGGGCGGAGGGTGGGGCCGGGTCGTGATTCCACACACCCGGCCCCTAATCAGGCTAATCAAGACCCAGAGAGGGATAAAGGCCGACTGGAGACGGCAGTGCAAGAGAGAGATTTACGGGCAGCTGTCCGACACCTGTGTGTGCGTTTGTCTTTTTGGTTCAGTTTGATATACACTCACCTAAAGGATTATTAGGAACACCTGTTCAATTTCTCATGAATGCAATTATCTAATCAACCAATCACATGGCAGTTGCTTCAATGCATTTAGGGGTGTGGTCCTAGTCAAGACAATCTCCTGAACTCCAAACTGAATGTCAGAATGGGAAAGAAAGGTGATTTAAGCAATTTTGAGCGTGGCATGGTTGTTGGTGCCAGACGGGCCGGTCTGAGTATTTCACAATCTGCTCAGTTACTGGGATTTTCATGCACAACCATTTCTAGGGTTTACAAAGAATGGTGTGAAAAGGGAAAAACATCCAGTATGCGGCAGTCCTGTGGGCGAAAATGCATTGTTGATGCTAGAGGTCAGAGGAGAATGGGCCGACTGATTCAAGCTGATAGAAGAGCAGCAAATGGTATGCAGCAAAGCATTTGTGAAGCCACAACACGCTCAACCTTGAGGCGGATGGGCTACAACAGCAGAAGACCCCACCGGGTACCACTCATCTCCACTACAAATAGGAAAAAGAGGCTACAATTTGCAAGAGCTCACCAAAATTGGACAGTTGAAGACTGGAAAAATGTTGCCTGGTCTGATGAGTCTCGATTTCTGTTGAGACATTCAGATGGTCGAGTCAGAATTTGGCGTAAACAGAATGAGAACATGGATCCATCATGCCTTGTTACCACTGTGCAGGCTGGTGGTGGTGGTGTAATGGTGTGGGGGATGTTTTCTTGGCACACTTTAGGCCCCTTAGTGCCAATTGGGCATCGTTTATATGCCACGGCCTACCTGAGCATTGTTTCTGACCATGTCCATCCCTTTATGGCCACCATGTACCCATCCTCTGATGGCTACTTCCAGCAGGATAATGCACCATGTCACAAAGCTCGAATAATTTCAAATTGGTTTCTTGAACATGACAATGAGTTCACTGTACTAAAATGGCCCCCACAGTCACCAGATCTCAACCCAATAGAGCATCTTTGGGATGTGGTGGAACGGGAGCTTCGTGCCCTGGATGTGCATCCCACAAATCTCCATCAACTGCAAGATGCTATCCTATCAATATGGGCCAACATTTCTAAAGAATGCTTTCAGCACCTTGTTGAATCAATGCCACGTAGAATTAAGGCAGTTCTGAAGGCAAAAGGGGGTCAAACACAGTATTAGTATGTGTTCCTAATAATCCTTTAGGTGAGTGTATAAATATTATTTATATCATCAAGCCGGTTCTCGTCTCCTGCTTTACATTAATCCCTTTACAGAACGCAATGTGATGGTTGTACAAAGTAACAGTTATTTTTTAACAATGCTATCAAAGTGAGTATCAAGTAAAACAGCGCCGCTATAAGACGGGCCGCCATCTTAATTGGATTGATCACATGATTGTGTCACATAACAACAAATGCATCATCATTTTCAGATATATCCATTTTCGCAGTCCACACTTCAACACGAAAATGGCATTTTCAAATGTATCCACTTTGGAGTGCGTTTTCAAAAAGAGAAAACGTAATTTTGTGTCACTTCTATGACACTTTCATCTCACGTATTGATATGATAAAATAAGTGCTATTAAAGTCTTAAGCCATTGTAGTTGTGATTTGTGTGAAAGTGAATAAAATAAACAATTGTTGTAGCGCCTCTAGTGTTCATTTCAGGACATTGCAACAAAACGGGGCTCGTAAAAGTCAGTTTGCAGAAATGTAGTTATAGTAACGTTTATTCTATGAGACTAGGTTGGATATCATGGTTAGATTGAGGGTTTGGGTTAGGGGTTTCTCTTTGGAAAAATCATATTTTCTCCAGTTGCTAATATTTACTTATATACAACTGTTGGCTTCTATTAATGTTGTTTTAAGTCTCAAGGTGCTAAAAACGCAATTGTTATCAAAAATGCACACTAGAAAAGATCATTAAGGGATTCGCTCCTGCATTTAAAGGATGTTGTTTCTGCAAAAACCTTTAAAGTTTTCTTATGTTTACTGAAACTGATTTGCGTGCTTGGGTGTCCTAGAAATTCGTATTCACATGCCTGAAGAAACACATTTTAGCCTGAAACACCAAAGCAACCTCATAATTCATTCACCCGAGCTGCTTCCATGTTGTAACAGTTTTAAAGCTTGAAACTTCAGCGATTATTAGAAACTGAATCTTGAAGCTGGGCTTCAATGGATGGCCAAGGTCAACAGTACCTTTCGGTTGACTCATGGTGGGCCATTTTACACATCCGCTGTGCTGTTTTGTAAGCGAGCATGAGAGTCAAACTTTTGGAGGACCAGAAAGAGACACCAGAGAGAGAGAAAGACGTTGTTTTATACAACCCAAATTCCAAAAAATTTCAGATTATTGCAAAACGCTCCAGAAAAGTTGGGACAGTCGAGAGTTTACCACTGTGAAATATCACCATTTCTTCTAATAACACTTATTAAGCCTTTTGGGCACTGAAGAAACATGTTTGTTAAGTTTAGAAAGTTTAATTTTCCCCCAATCATCCATTATGCAGGTCTTTAGCTGCACCATTGTACGGGGTCTTTGTTGCCGTATGGTGCATAATAATGCGCCACACATTCTCAATTGGAGATGGTCAGGACTGTAGGCAGGCCAATCTTGCACCCGTACTCGCAGCTTACGCAGCCATGCACTTGTATCCGGTGCTGGATGTGGTTTGGTGTTGTCCTGCTGGAAAATGCAGGGACATACCTGGAAAAGACGGCGCTGGATGGCATGTATATGTTGCTCCAAAATGTATACATATCTGTCTGCATTCATGGGGTTCTTACTTACCCATGCCAGAGGAACCCCTGGCCCATACAGACACTGGCTTTTGGACCTGATGCTGATAACAGCTTGGATGGTCCTTTTCCTCTTTGGCACGGAGAACACAACGGTTCCACTGTTCTACTTTCCATCTCAGATGAGAACGAGCCCAGAGATGTCAGTGGCGCTTCTGGACAGTGATGATGTACGGCTTCTCCTTTACACAGTAAAGTCTTAACTTGCATCTGAGGATGCAGCGGCGAGGGGTGTTCACTAACAGAAGTTTACTAAAGTTATCCCAAGCACATGTTCATGATATCCATCACAGATGAATGATGTTTTTTAAGACAGTGACGTCTGAGGGATCAGAGATCATGTGCACTCAGAAGGGGTTTTCGTCTTGACCAGATTCCTTGAATCTTTTAACACTATTGTGCACTGTGGAGGGTGAAATGCCCAAAATCCTTCCAATTTGTTTTTGAGGAAAATTGTTCTCAAAGTGCAGGATTATTTGCTGAAGCATCTGTTGGCAAATTGACAAGTCTCGAATTATCCTTGCTCTTGAAGGACTCTTTATTAGCATTTTTCATACTGTCCCAACTTTTTCGAAATTGGGGTTGCACCGCGCTTCTTTAGCAGTTGTACTGATGGTTTCATTGCCTTTGATTGAGGAATCTGGCCTAATTAGAATTAATTACATTGCTTTTGGTGTTCCTCAAGCTTGTGCTCAGCTCATGCAAGGAAACTGTACTGGGGCGGAGCCTTCCTATTGGCTGGATAACATACTGGGTAAAATATATTTTAATTGGTGTGCTAGTGGTGCATCACAGCAGGCTTTGGTTATCATGTAAATACATTTAATTTCATTATGACTTTAAGGGCAAAAAACATTTTTTTTTTTGTGAAGTCATTTTTTGCTCACATCCATACAACTAAGAAATGAAAAATAACTCCCATCTGCTTGTGGCTAAAAATGCTGTGTAACCTCAGAGGCCCATTAGTGCCCTCCCTGCTAAAAGAGAGTGGCTAATTTCATGCAACACTCTCTGCTTTATGTCATTTTAATCACTGTAGATTTTGCGCCTGGATCATTTGGAGACTGTGTTTCTCCAATATTGCCACATTATTAGCGGTTAGCTTCAATAGCAAACCTCCACAGCAGTTCTAGCAGTTTCTATTTATAAGCTAACTGCTAATGGCAAAAACATGTGCTAAGCTAATTTTATGAACACTTTTAATGGGGCAGGATAAAGTTATATCAGGAAAAGCCACTAAAGAGAGGTTTTGAAATGAAAGCTGAACTTCAGCAATAGACTTTTTGGCTGGGCAGTTTCCTCTGTGCTTGTTCCATAAGCTATCTAGCAGAGGGGATATAGATGGACGCAGCCTAGAAATCAACTGTTATGGCCCGGTTTCGGAGGAGGAGTGTTGAGAGCAAATGGATTCGCTTTGGTTCTTTGCTGAATTCAGCACTTTTTCTTGCATTCGCCCCAGTAATCCAACATCTATCTATCTATCTATCTATCTATCTATCTATCTATCTATCTATCTATCTATCTATCTATCTATCTATCTATCTATCTATCTATCTATCTGTCTGTCTGTCTGTCTGTCTGTCTGTCTGTCTGTCTGTCTGTCTGTTTGTCTGTCCGACTGTTTGTCTCTCAATCTCTTCCTCTGTCTGTCTTTATGTCTATCCATCCATCCATCCATATTTCCATCCATCTATTCATTCATCCATTTCTGTCTGTCTGTCTGTATATCCATCCATCTCTTTCTATCTATCTATCTATCTATCATCCATCCATCCATCCATCCATCCATCATCCATCTCTGTCAATCTCTCTGTCTGTCTGTCTGTCTCTCTATCTATCTATCTATCTATCTATCTATCTATCTATCTGTCTGTCTGTCTGTCACTATCTATCATCCATCCATCCATCCATCCATCCATCCATCCATCTCTGTCTGTCTGTCAGACTGTTTGTCTCTCAATCTCTTCCTCTGTCTGTCTTTATGTCTATCCATCCATCCATCCATATTTCCATCCATCTATTCATTCATCCATTTCTGTCTGTCTGTCTGTCTATCCATCCATCTCTTTCTATCTATCTATCTATCTATCCATCCGTCCATCCATCCATCGATCCATCCATCCATCCATCCATCCATCCATCCATGTCTTTCTGTCTGTCTGTCTGTCTCTCTGTATATCCGTCCGTCCATCCATCCATCCATCTCTGTCAATCTCTCTGTCTGTCTGTCTGTCTGTCTGTCTGTCTCTCTATCTATCTATCTATCTATCTATCTATCTATCTATCTATCTATCTATCTATCTATCTATCTACCTGTCTGTCTGTCTGTCTGTCTGTCTCTCCATCCTTCTGTCCTTCTGTCTATCCATCCATCTCTGTCTGTCTGTCTCTCCATCCATCCATCTCTGTCAATCTGTCTGTCTGTCTGTCTGTCTATCCATCTATCTATCTATCTATCTATCTCTGTCTATCTGTCCTTCTGTCTATCCATCCATCTCTGTCAATCTGTCTGTCTGTCTGTCTGTCTGTTTGTTTGTTTGTCTCTCAGTCTCTTTCTCTTTCTGTCTCTATGCCTGTCTGTCTTTATGTCTGTCTCTCTCTGTCTGTCTGTCTCTCTGCCAATGATGAATGTGTTCTTCTAGGGTTGTGTTTTGAATTTGTTTTAGTTTTGCCAGCCTGAATTGATTTGATACATTTAGCTTGTGCTTGTTCTTTAAATACTTTAAATGTATAAATGCACAGTGATGATGATTTTCTGGGGAAGAGTCTTGACAGATGGTACCAAAACGTAATGCCCAGTTCTGCCCGACAGCCCAGTTTAAAAGCACTTCTGTGAACTCCCAAATTTCATTAGAATATTTGTTCCAGGATTCATAATTCAGTTTATATTTGGGGCCCCAGATTTCACTGCCATACTTAAGTATGGGCTTGATGACACTGTCAAACAATTTCAGCCACAGTTTAATACGGAGGTTAAATTTAAATAGTGATTTTCTTATACTATAATATGGAAGGACGCGAGCGAGAGATAAAAAAAACACTTGCTCGCCAGTTCTCCGATATGCCGTAGCTTGGTCCTCGGCTACTCCTCCACCCTCTAATGGACAACAGCCGCGCCTCTCCGGGAGGAGCGGAGGCAGACGGAATGCCCCGCCATGTTCCGGTGGATGGAAGGTGTCTCCCCCCCCCTGGCAGCAGTCCTCCCTCTCTAGGCGGTCGGCCAGGAGCCCCTCCATGCTCGCGGTCGGCGGTCTCAGACCCCACCGCGTTTCAGCAGCCAGTAGAGTCTCCTCCGGCCCTGGCAGCGGCCCTGACTGCTACAGGCAGTCAGTTAGGAACCCCAACTCCCCTCGCGGTCGGTGCCCGTACCTCTGCTCTCATGTGGCCGGGCTCCTCCGTCCCCCGGCGAATGGCCGCGGCTGCTCCATTGGGGTGGAATCTCTCTCTCTGTCGCACTGCCGTCTCCGGTCGGCCCTTATCCCTCTGTGGGCCAATTAGCCTGATTAGGGGCCGGGTGTGTGGAATCACGACTCCGCCCTGCTACAACCATGTTTGTGTATAAGTGTGTTCAGTGTGTAGACGTGATTGGTTGTTCTTTGTGTAAAGTCTTGTTTTTTGGAGATATTGGGTTAATCTGTCATTTATAATGCAACAGATTAGTTTGCCAAGGATGCTGCTCACTGAAATGCCCCTGTAGTTGTTCAGGTTACATGTGTTACCATCAGGAGAGTTTATTTAGCGTTAAAGCAAACCTAATGTGTTATAGGCAAAGCTGCCAAGATTCCTCAAACAAAAGGAAAATTTGATTGCCAAACAGGGTTTTATTTTTTAGCTGTGAAAGACAAAAAGAAGGGGTAACCATGGATGGGAGGAAAAAAAGACCTGCATTCAGTTTCATCTCGAGTCGAGTCCCTCGTAACAGTTAACTTCCACAGCTGGTCTTTTGCCAGGCATGCCGGGACTTTTGGCTGTCTGACAAACTGCCTGAGAACTGACCTGAAATACTCAGTTACACTTGATGACTGTCAACTAACTTCAGTGGACATTATCCCACAGATCATATCAGATCCGAGACCATGTAGCTGAATGAATGTGCTTTGCAATGAAAGGTTTTGATAATTTCCGAACATTGAAGAAAGAAAAGATTTTGTGATGAAGCATATAAAGCAGTAGTTAGTTGGCTACTTAATCATGGCCCCTAACCACATCCTCCACAGTTTTAGCAATAAATGCATTTAATATGCTATTTAAAATGAGTTTATATGCGTTACTAATAAAAGTTGTATATTTTTTCTTATATGCTAAAATGAAAACTTTGCTGACCCATGGATTATAATTATATGTTCAAAATATATTTAATGAAGTTTATTTAAACAGTGTGTGGACTTTTCAGACAGTCCCTTACCACACCCTCCACAGTATTAGCGTGTTTTAGCACAGTGTGTGGACTTTTCAGACGGTCCCTTACCACACCCTCCACAGTATTAGCACGTTTTAGCACAGTGTGTGGACTTTTCAGACAGTCCCTTACCACACCCTCCACAGTATTAGCGTGTTTTAGCACAGTGTGTGGACTTTTCAGACGGTCCCTTACCACACCCTCCACAGTATTAGCGTGTTTTAGCACAGTGTGTGGACTTTTCAGACAGTCCCTTACCACACCCTCCACAGTATTAGCGTGTTTTAGCACAGTGTGTGGACTTTTCAGACAGTCCCTTACCACACCCTCCACAGTATTAGCGTGTTTTAGCACAGTGTGTGGACTTTTCAGACAGTCCCTTACCACACCCTCCACAGTATTAGCGTGTTTTAGCACAGTGTGTGGACTTTTCAGACGGTCCCTTACCACACCCTCCACAGTATTAGCATGTTTTAGCACAGTGTGTGGACTTTTCAGACAGTCCCTTACCACACCCTCCACAGTATTAGCGTGTTTTAGCACAGTGTGTGGACTTTTCAGACAGTCCCTTACCACACCCTCCACAGTATTAGCATGTTTTAGCACAGTGTGTGGACTTTTCAGACGGTCCCTTACCACACCCTCCACAGTATTAGCGTGTTTTACCACAGTGTGTGGACTTTTCAGACGGTCCCTTACCACACCCTCCACAGTATTAGCACGTTTTAGCACAGTGTGTGGACTTTTCAGACGGTCCCTTACCACACCCTCCACAGTATTAGCATGTTTTAGCACAGTGTTTGGACTTTTCAGACGGTCCCATACCACACCCTCCACAGTATTGGGGTAAACATTAAAATTCTCGCTGTTTTATAAGTATAGACACAAGACGTAAACGATACGTGTGTTAACATGATTCAAAATCAATGTGATCACTTACTAACCGCATCTGTGTAAAGTTATAGCCAATTTTACAACCTTGTTGCCATGACGACATAATGCAGATAAACCCTAAAACACTAAAATCATGTTAACACACATATTGTTTACGTCTTGTGTCTATACTTTTGAAATAGTGAGTATTTTAACTCAAAACCAGTTGAACACCATTTTTAAAGAATTTCAACTGGGTTCGAAATACATCTTTTCCCTTTTCCGTGCACATACACCAATTTTAACCAATCGTGAGCTCTTGCAGGATCTCTGCACAACTCTCTCACTCCGTCCACTCCTCCTCTTCTATCTATCCAAGCTTGGAGTCCACGCACAAAAGAGGCAGCTCTATCTGCATACGCTCGACATAAAAGAGCCTTTTGTCATGGCCTTGGCACACATGACCTCGTCGAGCCCCCCCTCCAGACCGAGAGAGAGACAGCTCTACCTTTCAAAAGAAAAGGGGGTAGGGATTATTAACGAAAAGCCTCCGTTAAATCTCGCTCTTTCTCTTTAGGTTAGGCCACAGTAATCGGGGTGTTTTAAAGACAGCTTTCTGCCCGAATAAAAGATGCCGAGACACTTAGACGACAAAAGTGTGTTTTAATGGACGAGTTGCATGTTTATATGCAATCAGAGAAATGCCAAAAAAAGACAAAGAAGTTTCCGTTGGATGACTTTGCTTTTATGCAGAATGGCCCACTAATCAAACCATTTTATTTGGTATATATTGGTGGTTAGTGCTGTTTAGGGTTTTAATTCTCAACTGGTGGGTCTGTTGCAAAATAAAGACTTTCTAACTTTAACCTCGTGCGACCCCACTTCCTTCAGCATGGACATTGTGTTTTGTCTTCACTATATTTAATAATTTAATTTAATTTAAGCTAGCTGAATTCATTTCATAACACTCTGGGCTGTCAATAAATGGTCTGCACTTATATAGCGCCTTTTTAACCTTATTCACCCATTCACACACACACTCACTCACACTCATACACCAAGGACACTTCGGCATGTGGAGTCGTGTGGGCCGGGATTCAAACCACCAACCCTGCGATTAGTGGACAACCCACTCTACCACCTGTGCCACAGCCGCCCCAAAAAAGGGTTAAAGTTTTGACGTCATGTGACCAAACAACATGGCGCTGATCACAGCGGAGTTTGTCTTTGGGAGAAACACCAACATAAATACATCTAGTAAGAAACCTCAATAAGTTTTTACATTGAAACCAATTTGAGTCAAAAGATTAGAGTCTCTAGTTTTATCCGATATTACATTTTTAAAATTTGAGCGAAATATCTTGAAACAGCACGCTGTGAAACACAATGACGCTTTAGTGGACAATAGCTCTAGTTTTATATAAGACATACTTACATTGTGCGTTGTCACATTGAGAAAAGAAATGTGTCTTTCAGAAGATTTATATGGAGTTAGGATGAAAATAAGGTGCATTTCAAACTGTTCTGAGACCAGTGCAGACAGACAGCACACTGGAGGTCAAGTCGTGCACTAAATAGGGAGCAAGGGAGCATCCTATAGCTCTCCTATAACTGTTCTGAGACCAGTTTGCTGTCCTTTTCTGGTGCCGTTTTGTGGTCCGTTTTACATAACGCAACGGCTCCATTTAGCTTATCGTGGGCCATTTCGCAACCTACCCAATGGCCATTTCGGTTCTCCTGATGGACAGTCCACCCATGATTGGCCCAAAAGTGCGTCGGCCCACCTGGAAAATGCCCGGTATGCCAGATTACCAGTCCAGCACTGCCTCCCATCTACCAGTGATGCTTGATTCAACTTCCCACATATACTACCTGCGCAGATATCAACAGCGCAACTGGGTTGTAGGTTGCCAAGTTGAGGACACAAATGTGTTGAAGGAGGGAGGGGGGCGGGAGATGAGTGTGAAATACGGGAGACTCCCGGGTGTTGACAGGTATGATCAATACATAGATTCACAATGTATCATTTTAATTTTAACATTGTTGCCAGTGATTGGACGATGCTGTTTCAGTATTAATTATGCTCATTTCTGATTGGTAGAAAGCTTCAGCACTGGCTAACGCTGGTTTGTTTGACAGTGCAAAGAGAGAACTTTGAGACTTTGTAGCCAAAGTAGAAAAAACATTGTAACATAAAAGTCAAAACATTTTTATTGGTAAAGTATTTTTATTTGTGCTTTTCTCAGTACACATTGTACACATGTACACATTGACTCAAAAACGTTGTGGAAACATATGTAAGCGCTGCGTAGTTCTAGCGGGAAGACTAGCAGCTGTGCATCATCGCGCCATTAGCGGGGTAACTCCCAGCCAATCAGATGTACGTCATTGCTTTATAAGTCTGCTCACAATATATCACATTGCTGTTTCAGTGTGCTAACCTCCTCCACCCCAGCACCACCTGTTGAGTCCCGTCCTGCACGGGGGTAGGCTCCTCACCCCTGCCTCCTATCTCCGGCAGGATATGACGGTTCCGAGTACAACTTCTTCGGACTGCCAGACGGGGCCTACGCCAAAGATAGAGACATTACCTTTCTGTTTTATATACATCAAATAAATGTCATTTTAAATTTCACTCAAGTCTGCTAGTTTTCCTGATAGAAACTATTCGATTAAAAAAAAAAAAAATAATCTAAATTTTGGTGACTTTTAAAGTTTCACAGCTTGTCCCCAAATGAGGACATCAATATTTAGGAAAACGATTTGCTCTAGATTTTTTTATTAAAGATTTTGCATGTTTATTATGTACTAAAAGTTACAAATCAGAAAGGGAAAAATGCAAACAGCAGTCACGCTCGGGTCTCAGGCGGGTAAAAAGGAGAACACACTTCCAAATGTGCGACTGTGCATCTGATAAAACTTGCTAATATGCCCCAAATTCATCTGCCACAAGGTTTATCCGCTAGTTAAATGAAATAGATGTCAGTGTGGACTGGTTTGTGTGACACCTTCGAAACATGGCCCAGACCACATTAAATACAAGGAGAAGCATGGTTTGTGTTGACCACAATGTGCAGTGAATTATTGGCTGCCGTTTGCCCAAACAATGCCCAAATATGTGCCATGACTTGATCACTTTGGTTTATAAATGCCTTTAAATTTGGATGTTTTAAGGATATTTCTGTTTACGTTTGTGCGATGGACGATTGTGGTGCTGTTTTGGCTCACCATTTGATGCTCAGTATAATTCTGGGTCTTGAGCGAATACCAGTTTAGAACCACTAGTTTTGGGCTTAACCGAGCTACGGGCAAAGAGGGCACCATGGGTGTGTCAGTTTCGGGGGGAGTTGGACATTGCTGACGTGGCACTTAGGCTGGTCTGATTGGCACAGTACTTAATGTAGTTTTTGGTGAATGACTCAGCCAACACAAGAATGCCATTTAACAGTTGGCATATTGGCACAGATGTCTTTTTTTGTGTGTTTCATTGTCCCTGCAGATGTGGAGAAATGGGTTTCCGTGATGCCGGACCGTGTAGACATTCATATTTTCCTTTAGTTCTCATTTTGAAAACGTTTCCGAACTTCTGTACTGCATATCCAGTCAAATTTACGATATCACAGACACAAGTTACAGACTGAAATATAGTGGCAGATGTGGCATAATCATTTGCATTTGGCGACACACGTATGACCGAAATGTTGCCATTTCAACTGGATTTATTTCAAGCTAGGTTTAGATCCGTATTTTTGACTATTCAATATCATACTTCATAATTTCACTCAAAAAGAGTCGAGGGATTTGGTAGCGTTTTTAAATGTTTCTTCTTGCTCTCTTCTGCTCTCACTGTGTGCCAGGTTGCGTCCCGTGCCAGCTTTGGGTGAAGAGTGGACAGAACAGAAGGACACAGCGTTCGTCGGCTCCACTTTACAACCATCTGCAGGACAGTCCTCCGCATTTACAACCAAATGCATTTAGAGCTGAATATATTTTGGCAGCTTGGGTGAGTTTATTTTTTTCACAGTGCCCAACAGCTGGCATTAACCTGATTTTGAGAGTTTAGTGCATCTTTTAGTAAAGCAGACCTAACACCGAAACAAGACTTTAAATAGACGACAGATTAAAAACACAGTTCAACAAATGTCATTTAATTCCATAAAATGTTTGCATGCAATATCAATTTACATTTGCTTTTAATCTAATTTTCTTCTTGTTTGTTACTGATGCATTTATTAAAGAAAAGTGGGCAACGATATCAGAGAAGAGGCATCTTTTGTCTTCTTAATAAAAGGAAATATGAGATTTGCATTAGATAATTCAGATAATCGTCATCATGTAATGAGCATTCCAATGCAAAGAAAATGAATTAATTTTAACCGTGTGCAATTACATTGTAATAGTTTAGCAAAAATTATTTATACCAATCTAAACGACCTCAGTTTGAATCAATCAATGCATGCAAAAAAAATAAACAATGCAGAATAATTTTCTTTGTAAATGGATAAATTATCCAAAAAAACAAGAAAGAAAATGCAGGTGAAAAAAATGGTACGATTGCATGTTTAATGAGAAAATATCATGCATGAATTGAGTTCAGTAATGTGGACACAAGTTGCAGAATATTAGCTGTAAAAATATAATATGTATCAATTATAAATAATGTTTATTAATCGGATTGTCCATAAAATAATAAAAACTCTTTTAATATCTTGTACTGTCGCTTTAAACTGTAACAACACACACAAGGTGATGTTCTGATAAATATGAGAGCACGCATCTTATTATGCACTTTATTGCATTTTATTAATTTGATAAATTCTTGTCACACAATCCGTTTTGTTTCTTATGCTATTGTGAAATTGCTAAATATTATAAACTGATTCCAGCTATTTAATATGAGCTAATGTTAAGGTTGAGAATATGGATTAAGACCAGGTGTGTGCGTGCGTCCTGTCCGTCTAGAGGTTTTTTGCGAGAGTGAGATCCCAGTTTCACTTGAATGACGCCAGAGGTCAAAGGTCAGCAGCAGTTAATAAGAGAAGCTGTCTGGGGTCGCAAGGGTCAATCCCAAGGCGCTGACGGGCTTGTCGGCGATGCTTAACGTGAGCGTGATCTTTACCATGTCAAAACAAACAACTCTCGCACCCTTGCAGTTTAGCTCGAATAGCCCCTTGGGTAACGCTTTTGACCCCGGGGTCCTGACCTTTGTGTCTGACCCGGCAGGGAGTCAATGGAGCAGTCCTATAGGCACGCGTGGAGGTCAAGGGTCAGACCACCTTGAGAGACCAAAGTCGTGAACAGCGGAGGATACAGGTGCATAACGCTGTGTCTATTTCATCTTAATTATGGTCTGCATTTTCACTAAAAAAGTGATAAACAAAAAATGCCCCATTTATTTACAATTATTAATAATAAAATGACTCCCTGTCTAAGAAGCGAGTTTTGTCAAATACACAGCTACTGTCGTGTAAAGTGTTTTTTATGATTTTGTTTGAAATTATATTTGAATAATATTAATAATAAAATTAAATAAATACAATTAAATTGAAGAAACGGCACAGCTTCACAAAACAGCAATAGACACAAGAGCACGGTGGTAATCCGGACAATTATTTAAAATGTATTTTAACAAACTTTGCCTTTCTTGTGCGTTATTTATAGCTACTTTTGTGAGGTTGATTTTATTATGTAGATAACCATCATATATGTTTAGATTGACAATATATTCCAATAAATAGTTTAAACTGAACTAGCTATTTTGCATAACTTGATTGTGCTTTTATATAGCCCTGAAAATAAATTACGAGGGGCAAAAATTGCATATAAAAAATTAAGTTGCCTCCTAAAGTGTGCACAGGATTTCACACGCAGAAGAAATTAAGAAAGCTGTTTTAGTTTAAGCAGGAATTAGCTTGAAACTCTTTCTGTCTTTGCAATCATGAAAGAGACCATTCTCATCTCTCACGGCTCTTGCTGTGGGCTGTATTTCCTGTATCAAACGCTGCCGACGAGGACACTCGTGCTTCACTCTTGTGTCTCTCCCATTCCAGACTACTTACCCGCGCTAGTGCAGCCTCGGGCAGTATATCAGCGCAGTTGCACCTAATTTCGGCTCCAAAATATTTGTGCAAGATGGCATGCTGTTTCCCAATATCCAAATAAAGTCTCATCGGTGCAAAGAGTGCTGGAGGGCGTCTGTCTGATAACATGGGTTTGGATTTCATGCATTGAAAAAGCTCCGTGAGAGAAACTTCAAAAAGATACTGTACCGTACCTACGGTGGCTTTCTAGAAAAATGCATTGCCTTGAAATAAATGGCAATACGTTAAACAATGTGTTCATTTTAATGCAAAGCAATGCATTTCATTGCAACTAATTAAACTACATTAAATAAACGTCATCAGTTGCTGCAAAACTCGTTTGGAAAAAACACTTGATTCAGCAAATAAGGGGGGGAAAAAAAGCATTTTTTGCCAAAGCATCCAAAAATGTACAGCATTCTCTTTATTGCCATTTGGTGCAGAAATAGTTCAGAAAAAGCATATGTCTTTTTTCAGTCGATATCTATGAAATGGCGGCATCCGCCATTTTGTGTGCCGCATGGCCAAAGAAAGGTCAAGACGTTTTGTGAGAGTGTTTGTGTCAAGATATCTTGCTGTGTTTAGCATGTAGCTCCTTACAATGCTTTTCTCGCATTAGCTTCCTACATCCGCATTGCGCACTTTTCCTCTGGTGCAGTACGTGTTTGTGAGGGATGAATAATATCAAGACCAGAAATCAGGTTTAATGCAAACCGTGAGACGTGAAGATTAGGTCGTAAATAGTTGGCTAGCAACCTGTAAGCAAACGCTTGTCCTAAAATGAACTTGGCGTCAGGCACCATGCATACCACAAAATCACTGCAGCTCCGCAATTTGCCAAACAAAAATAGACGTTCCAACAAAATAAGAAAACAACAAAAGATAAAGCATTTGTTCTACAGCTAGCGCAGCCATCAGGGATTTGATCAACTCTGACAGGCTGAAGTTCGAAATGACAAATAAGTGCATACGCTTTATCTGCCTCCTTGAAACAAGGCTGCCAATTGGTCAGAAGCCGTGGCGAGATGTGACGTAATGTGTGAAAGAAAACGGCAGGGTCCCTGCCTAACGGCGGGGAAGACGCAGCCGCAGAGTTGTACGACTGACACTCTCAAATAGGCCCCATGATCAATGTGAGGTTTCTGTTTTCACTCCGAGCTCGCTAACTGCGGTTCTGCTTGGCAGGCTGGGCTACATCAGATGGTGTGAGCGTGTTAGCATGTGTTTGTGTGAGTACAGACACGAAGCAGCTCTCTGAGTCCAAGCCAGTGCCTGGGAATGGGTGCGCCCTAAACGCTGCATTCACGGTTTAGACAGAGAAAGACGCTATCTAATGCTAGATAACCCCACCTTCTGAAGTTGCATCTTTGAGCTGGAGTGCTAGCAAATGTGTTGAGGAAGTCCGACACATTTTCGCAGTTCACGGGCATTCTCTCTGTCTGCACACACATTAGTTTAGCCAAAGAGAGGAAGGGCAAGCGGACAAGTGAGAGAGGGAGAGTGCACAAAGTTTGTTCAGCGAGCGAGTCCAGCCTCAAGGGGTTACTGGAGCGACTGCCAGAGCAAACTGAAAGTCCTTACTCTCTCATTTACTATTTCATTTATAACAAAAGCGTTGCATGAACCCACTGCAGTGTTGGATGCTGGGAACAAATGGAGGGAGGTAGAGAAAGCTAAAGAGAAAGCTTTGAGTGAATGCAACTCTTTCCTGCACTGATTTAACAGCGTGGTGAGGGCGTATTTACTTTGCCTCCCTCGTTCAGTCGCTGCAGAAGGAAGGTTTTTGGGCAGGCGGATGGACGAATGGGGAGTAGAGAGAGAGAGACGGAGAGAGAGATTGGTCAAGTGAGGAGAGCAGTATCATAGGGGCGGAGTCTGAATCTTCTACCACATTCTGATTGGCTGGAAGGTCAAAGTTGTCTTAATTCATTGTGGTGATTCTGCTCAGTCCACAGAAATCCTATTTCTGTACGGAATATGAAGAAATGAATTAATAGAGCAAACAAACAATCTTTGAGAAAGACATTTGACCTAGAAATTAGTCTGCTGTTGTTCATGTTTAATATGTGGTGAGTTTAGTTTCTCTTGTCAGAATCGCAGGGGAAACAACATATTCGATCAAGGTCTTCTCTCCCTCATTCGGTTTGGCTGGGAGTTTAAATGTTTTTAAACCAGTGCGGTGATTGCGGTTGGTTTTTTATCAAAATCTAATTAACAAAGGAAAATTTGTGGAAATGGTGTGAGAAAGAGAGATTTGGCCTGGTGTTGTTCACGTTTACTTTGTAGTGAGTTTCGTTATGTGGGAAGGACAAAGTTGTTCTTGGATGCAGTGCAACGATTCTGTTTGGTCGAATGTTTTATGGAAATCACATTTCTAAGAGAAAAGTTGTAGAAAAGACTTGATGAGCAAGTCTCTAGAGAGATATTTGACCTAAAAAGGAGGATGATATTAATTTTAGGGTTAAGGCAGGGTCAGAGTTATGGTATGGACAGGGTTATGGTAGGGTTAGTGTTAAGTTAGGGTTAAGGTAGGGTCAGGTTTAAGGTAGGGTCGGGGTTAAGGTAGGATCATTTTTAAGGTAGGGTTAGGGTTAAGGTAGGGTCAGGGTTAAGGTACAGTTTGGGTTAAGGTAGGGTTAGGCTTAAGGTAGCATCAGGTTTAAGGTAGGGTTAGGGTTAAGGTAGGGTCAGGGTTATGGTAGGGTCGGGGTTATGGTAGGGTCAGAGTTAAGGTACAGTTTGGGTTAAGGTAGGGTTAGGCTTAAGGTAGCATCAGGTTTAAGGTATCATCAGGTTTAAGGTAGGCTCAAGGTTAAGGTAGGGTCGGGGTTATGGTAGGGTCGGAGTTAAGGTAGGGTTAGGGTTAAGGTAGGGTCAGGGTTAAGGTAGGGTCATGGTTAAGGTAGGGTCATGGTTAAGTTTAAGGTACGGTTTGGGTTAAGGTAGGGTTAGGCTTAAGGTAGCATCAGGTTTAAGGTAGGGTCATGGTAAAGGTAGGGTCAGGGCTAAGGTTAAGGTACGGTTTGGTTTAAGGTAGGGTTAGGCTTAAGGTAGCATCAGGTTTAAGGTAGGGTTAGGGTTAAGGTACGGTTTGGGTTAAGGTAGGGTTAGGCTTAAGGTAGCATCAGGTTTAAGGTAGGGTTAGGGTTAAGGTACGGTTTGGGTTAAGGTAGGGTTAGGCTTAAGGTAGCATCAGGTTTAAGGTAGGGTTAGGGTGAAGGTAGGCTCGAGGTTAAGGTAGGGTCGGGGTTATGGTAGGGTTTGGGTTAAGGTAGGGTCGGGGTTATGGTAGGGTCGGAGTTAAGGTAGGGTCAGGGTTAAGGTAGGGTCAGGGTTAAGGTAGGGTCGGGGTTATGGTAGGGTCGGAGTTAAGGTAGGGTCATGGTAAAAGCAGGGTCATGGTTAAGGTACGGTTTGGGTTAAGGTAGGGTTAGGCTTAAGGTAGCATCAGGGTTAAGGTAGGGTTGGGGTTAATGTAGGGTTAGGGTTAAGGTAGGGTCATGGTAAAGGTAGGGTCATGGTAAAGATAGGGTCATGGTTAAGGTTAAGGTACGGTTTGGGTTAAGGTAGGGTCATGGTAAAGGTAGGGTCATGGTAAAGATAGGGTCATGGTTAAGGTTAAGGTACGGTTTGGGTTAAGGTAGGGTCATGGTAAAGGTAGGGTCATGGTAAAGATAGGGTCATGGTTAAGGTTAAGGTACGGTTTGGGTTAAGGTAGGGTTAGGCTTAAGGTAGCATCAGGGTTAAGGTAGGGTCAGGGTTAAGGTTAAGGTAGGGTCAGGTTTAAGGTAGGGTTAGGGTGAAGGTAGGCTGGAGGTTTAGGTAGGGTCAGGGTTAAGGTACGGTTTGGGTTAAGGTAGGGTTAGGCTTAAGGTAGCGTTTTCAACTTTGTTTTGATTTGCTGGAAGGTTAAAAATGCTCTGAAATCCAGTTCAGTGATTGGTCTAATTTTCTATGGAAATCTTTCTGTGTTAGGGTTAGGATTGTCAAAGTGGTTAAAGGATTACTTCACCCAAATTCTCTCAAATTTACTGTATGATTTTGATGTACTTTTCACACTGTAGCCTTTCAAAGTATACTCTATTTGACAGTGAGAGTATCTTTAAAAACCAGTATACTTTGGGCTTTAGAATGACATGAGGGTTAGGTCCTAAAGTTTTTATTTTTGGGATCAAGAGTTTGAAGGGGAGATTTGACCTAGAAATGGGTCTGCAGTTCTGTACACAGTTTGAGAATGTTAAGCTTCTAGCCTAGTTTCTGCGGAAAGTAACATACTTTGGCTGCTCTTTCATTCTTTCCCCTCTTTCTCTCTCTCTTTCTGGTGGGATAATCCATGTGTGTGTGAGAGAGAAAATATACTGCGTCTGCGCGCTGGGGGAGGAGTATCTATGTTACACTTCCTTTCTCACTCAGTCTCCTCCCACTCTCTCTCTCTGTCAGTATCTCTCTCTCCCCCCCTTCAAGTGCAAGGCCATGTGGGATGCATGATGAGGAGTTTTCACCCCTCTGCTGTTTCATATCTGTCTCTTTCTCTCCCCCTCTACCACTCTTTCACTTTCCGTACGGGTTTGCTTGCTTCCTAATTCCAAAGTCTAGCTGTACGCACGGGGAAGACCGTCAGAGCATAATTTAGCACGAGGGAGTGAAGGAAAAAGAGGAAAGAAAAAAATAGCCTGATTTTCTTTTTTTTTCGCTGTGAGGGCCTCTCTACTAGTGGGCCCAGTCGTAGAGAGAGAACTCGAGAGAGAGCTACACCACAGCCCACCCAAAACCTGCCAGCACGTTCCCGTTTTGTTGCATGCTAGTGCATTTGATTGCACCTGATTTCTCCGCTTTTCGGTTTGCGGAAGTGGATTTCGACAAAGCTGAATTGCAAGATTTTGGAGTTGTTTCTTATTTTGGAAACGATTCCGTTTGTTTTATCGAGCGTGTGGATGGAGCATTTCGCCGCAGTGACCTGGAATCCTCGCCAGTTCACGCTAGGCCCCGTGTCCCGCCAAAGGATTTGCCTGCGGAGCGGCTTAAGGGAACACGTTTTGGAAGTATCTCAAGGAGTTCTGTCGCGAAAGAGCTTTCGTCGGGGACAGGTGCCAAATGTTCAAAAACGTTCAGGCCGTTGCAGGAAAAGCTGCGGTGGGTGATTTGCATGATGAACATATTAGACTCATAGTGGTTGGGGCGGGAGGGGGTTGGGGGGGTTGCTTGGACTTATAGTGTGGCGAATTCTTCTTGCATGTGTCCGTGATCATGGTGGAACTATCGGACACTTGCGTCTGCAAAACGCCCTGATCCTGGTTGCATTAAGAACCACAGGGCGAGGAACAGACATTAAAAGAAGACTGTGAAGAAAGAGGAGGAGGAGGAGGAGGCACGGAGACGAAGATGGTGCTGGTGGGGGGGGGGGGGGGGTTATTCAAGCTTGTGAAATGTTCCTCAGGCCTACGAGAGCCGATTGCATGAGCCGTGGTAACGTGGTATGATTTGCATGCAGCAGACACGCTAATTGTGTGTTTGCTAACATACAACATTCAGCGAGACGCTCTCCAGTCTGCAGACGGGGTTCACACACGCCTTCCAGACGTCCCGGAGGCCTCCTATTGTTCCAGAGGCCCAGTGGAGCAGCCGGCGAGCCCAGCCGGGGTGCTGCAGTGCGAGGAGAGGGGGCAATTTGAATTAGAGACCGGGCAGATGGGATAGCGTATCGGGA
>NC_068324.1:2120699-2192123 GCF_025860055.1 Xyrauchen texanus
GCCCCCTTAGGGAGCTGGTGCCCTCCTAGGGTAAGATATTGCCCCCCTAGGAAGCTGGTGCCCTCCTAGGGTAAGATAGTGCCCCCCTAGGAAGCTGGTGCCCTCCTAGGGTAATATATTGCCCCCCTAGGGAGCTGGTGCCCTTCTTGGGTAAGATATTGCCCCCCTAGGAAGCTGGTGTCCTTCTTGGGTAAGATATTGCCCCCCTAGGAAGTTGGTGCCCTCCTAGGATAAGATATTGCCCCCTTAGGGAGCTGGTGCCCTCCTAGGGTAAGATATTGCCCCCTTAGGGAGCTGGTGCCCTCCTAGGGTAAGATATTGCCCCCCTAGGAAGCTGGTGCCCTCCTAGGGTAAGATATTGCCCCCCAAGGAATCTGGTGCCCTCCTAGGGTAAGATAGTGCCCCCCTAGGGAGCTGGTGCCCTACGCAGGCTGTGTAGTATGCGTGTAGGGAACGGCGCTACTACCATTGACACATCGTCTAAAATACACGCCACTTCTCTGCGAGACACTAAAAACTAGCAAGACGTGGCAAAACAGTCAAAAATGTCTATCTACCACATGCTTACATAGAAAAACGATTAAAACAGTGTGAAGGGACACAAACATTTGCAGATGGACTTTTATTATCTTGGAAACAGTTCTTTACTTATTTTGGCCAACAACTGACAAGACTAGCCATTTTTGTGCAGATCCAGACTGGTTTATACTTGTTTTATCCCCTTTTCTCCCAATTTGGAACGTCCAATTCCCACTATTTAGCAGGTCCTCGTGTTGCCGCGGTTACTTGCCTCAATCCGGGTGGCAGAGGACAAGTCTCAGTTGCCTCCGCAACCCAGAACCCCTGGTTTATTCTTGTTGATGTTAGTTAGGTGCAAGTCCAAATCTTTCCGGTGAAGCCAGTTGACCGAGGACATCTTGCTGATTAAACTAGTTAAGAATTCAACTGAGAACTGCTAATCCCGAATAGAGACCGCTAATTTGCTTGGTTAACGAATTAGATCCAATTATTTGCAAATTGAACCTGAGGCAATCCCAGAAGAACCTGATTTAATCTAAAATCATGAGGTGTAGAACAGGTTTATCTGCAATCAGCAAGGAATGATAAATGCATGCTTGACTTGCATTCAAAAACAACTATTTGTTCAGTATTTTGCTTGTTTTCCAGTAACAGTCCTTTAAACGAGATGCATATACATAAGAGTAGTGTAAGATAAGGCTTGTTCTCAGAGAAGTATATTTAACTTAGCCCATTGTTGCAATGCAAATGGTTGATTCTTAACTTAAATCTAACATAATTCATTGAGGTTTAAGCTTAAAAGAAGGTGGGAAAAAATCCAATTAGGTGAGAAAATGTTTTGTTATCCAAAATTACATTCTGTATCACACAGTCCAATGGGGGCGCCAAACGCGAGTAAAATGATGTAATCAAACGAGGATTTTATGGTGAACATTAGATGGTTTTAATGAGTAAAATGTACCTCCCTGACCTAAAACTTTAACCTAAACCTAACCAAAAGAGATCTAAAAGCACATTAAAAGCGCATGACACGTGTCGTGTCGCCTCGCAGCTTGCGTGCTTGACTGGTCTCGAATCGCGGTCTTCCGAGTTCAAGGTCCAACACTTATCAGGTGAGCTACCGTGCATGTTAATCCCATTGAAATGAGTCTATAATACAAATGTTAAAATATGTTCTTAGTACTAGTTCGTTCTATTCAGATCTCTTGCTTTGGCTTGGCATAAAACACCTTCCACATTGCTCGATAAAAATGAATTATGAACGGCAGTATATTGCATAACCGTACCCAATAAACGCAAATGTCTATGCCACCTGCTTTAAAAGCACACAGCACATGTCTTTTCGTAGTGGACTCATCTGAGGGGTTTGTGTTTAGTTCCTCTCACACGGACCTGAGTCTGTGTACTTTTCCATTAGGCAGATGGCCGCACGGTAGGGCATGGGGTCTCGCAGTGTGACCCTCTCGAATATGCAAGGAAAAACTTCAGAGAAATGGAGTTTGGGTGGGTTTTAGGGATGTTCAGAGCTGTGATTCTCAAAAAGATTTGCTTCAGGACTGAGATTTGCATTGGCGACCACACCATAACACCGTAAACTTGGGGGCCTGGTTAGCTCAGCGAGTTAAGACGCTGACAGCCACACATTGAGTCACGAGTTTGAATCCAGGGCATGCTGAGTGACTCCAGCCAGGCAACCAAATTGGCCCGGTTGCTAGGGAGGGGAGAGTCACATGGGGTAACCTCCTCGTGGTCGCTCTAATGTGCTTCTCGCTCTCGGTGGGGCGTGTGGTGAGTTGTGCGTGGATGCCGCAGAGAATAGCGTGAAGGCTCCACGCGCACTACGTCTCCACGGTAACGTGCTCAACAAGCCACGTGATAAGATGCGCGGATTGACGTTCTCAGACAACTGGGGGCAACTGAGATTCGTCCTCCGCCACCCGGATTGAGGCACTACGAGAACTTAGAGCACATTGGGAATTGGGCATTCCAAATTGGAGAGGAAAAAGTAAGTAACACCATGAACTGCATCGGCCCAACAATGGAAACATTATTAACACAAATTTTGGTTCCATATTTAATCAAGTGACTGACGAATTTGCGCCAAAACACGATTGATTTGATTGGATGAACGGTCTTTGACGTCAGCATCCTGGTCGTAAATAGAAGCTAGCTGAAAGTCATGGACACACTATGTTTATTACGCTTTTTTAAACAAAACCCTACACCTACCCTTAGCCTTAACCCTACCGCTAAATCTAACCCTTACCCTAAGCTTAGTAACAGCAAATGCGAATCTGTTGAGACTTTGGCATCCAGACGGTTACCTACTAGTCACACCCCTATTGCCATTGTAACAGTGCACAATTATATCCTACAGTTAGTTGCATCATTTTATTTGCATAGACCTGATAACCTCTGATTTTGAAGAAGATGGGACGACAACTAAAAGGAAATATACTGTTGCCTAGTGACTGTGATATTTGTTAGCAATTCTATTGTTGCCACAATTTTACTAATAGCCTCTTTCACACATGAAGATTGAAAAATAGTTTGGTTGCCTTTACTGGTAAATGTACCACATGTGCTGTTCACACATACATCAATTTGGAAATGTATGCCAGAGGTTGAATTCACACAGGACCTCTAACCTGAAAAATGCAGTACATTTTTGGGAAAAGTTGTATGTGTGCAAGGGGCTTATGGTAAATGGTCTGCACTTACACAGAGCCTTTTTTAATCTCAGCAGTTACCGAAGCGCGTTGCACTGTGTCCCATTCACCCATTCACACACCAATGACAGCAGAGCTGCCATGCAAGGTGCAAGCCTGCCTGAATTTTGAGATTTATCTAGAGAGCAGCACGTGTGAGAAGAGCGCGCCTTTGGATGCAAGAGAAAACATCTCCGCCCGTTGTCATTCAACACAAAGTTAATTTCTGACACTGCTATCTGCACTCTATTTCCATTCTTTACATAAGCATGCGCTAGATTGACGTCTTTGACCGTAGTGTCAAAACGAACGTGACGAAAAAATAACATCAGCTTTTAATTCGCTAGAGCGTGCTAAACAAAGCAAAGTTGACACTTTAAGTTGAGTCTTTCACTCCCCTAACAGATTATTTAGCATGAATCTACAATGTTTATGCCAAAACACCATAGTTACTGCTGTTAGTGCATTAGAGTTACTATAGTCAAACCACGGACAAGGGAGTTGATCGTTAGCATCGTAGGCTAAATTGTGTTGGCTCTATAGAAAGGCACTGAATTAGCATATGTTAAATGTGCTGTTGCTAATGTGCCACTCAAGGTAACGGTTCGTCTGCTCTTGGGTAGCAGGCCTGAGAGAGGGTCGGGGTATGTTAGCAGTGCACTAATAATAGCATAGCAACAGATACATATCTGTCTGGTCATGGCAGCGGGATACGTGGGGTACGAGGTGACAGAGGTTGTTTGGGCTAATTAATCATTTCTGGATCACAAAACATGGTTGATATGGTCTGGCCACAAAACATAGCTAAAAAAATTCAGTCATCATCTACTCAACCGCACAGAAGAAAGTCTGTCATACGTGTTTAGAACAACATAAAGATGAGAAGGTGATCTTTTCCTTTAAGGCTTCTAGCTGTGTGAACAGTACAGTAACCAGGCTGTAAAGCAGTGTGGTTGTCAGGTGCTGTTGGCAAAGGTTAATGTTCTGCTTTAATAACAGGATGCAGCTGCTCTCCGTCATGAACACAAGACTGACTCATTGCACGTTTGACCAGAGCGATGGCCTATAAGTCTTTTCTGGTCTGCCACTAAATTGCTTTTTCACATTGTATCATATACAGGGAATGAAGGAAACTCTGGCGTTAACAAGGCGAGTTTGGCCAGCACACGCTGAAAACCAGTTCAAATCAGGCTACACGTACTGTTCCATAAACTCGCCTGTGGAACAAAGAGCGCTAGCTTGTGTACAGCCAGGATCGGTCAGTTTTGGCAGGGAGTTTTCATTGGGTATTGTCTTGAGAGTTATGACAAATCAAATACGGTGAACATTTCGGAAGGTCCGAACAAATAAAGTGGAAACGGTTGCATGAATGACGTTCTAGTGAGGAAATTAGTACAACTGGCGGAGCTCGGAAAGATTTATTTGGATATTGTTTCTTTAGACTGCATAGTGTGACTGTATACGGAAACCCAGTCTTGCCATCAATGATTTATCAATGCTCTATATTCATCAGCACTTTTGAAGTCTGTGGTCACATTCAAACCTGACATTGTATAAGTGTAAGGTCATAAATGGTTTAACCATAAACCGATCAACACACGTAGATTTTTACACATAACTCCTATTTCACATTGTATGCAAACACATTTACCTGTGTTCATACTGCCGTATCCAATGTACACGAGTGTTGTGCTTATCCAATGTACACGAGTGTTGTGCTTATCCAGTGTACTCGAGTGTTGTGCTTATCCAGTGTACTCGAGTGTTGTGCTTATCCAGTGTACTCGAGTGTTGTGCTTATCCAGTGCACTCGAGTGTTGTGCTTATCCAGTGTACACGAGTGTTGTGCTTATCCAGTGTACTCGAGTGTTGTGCTTATCCAGTGTACACGAGTGTTGTGCTTATCCAGTGCACACGAGTGTTGTGCTTATCCAGTGTACTCGAGTGTTGTGCTTATCCAGTGCACACGAGTGTTGTGCTTATCCAGTGTACTCGAGTGTTGTGCTTATCCAGTGTACACGAGTGTTGTGCTTATCCAATGTACACGAGTGTTGTGCTTATCCAATGTACACAAGTGTTGTGCTTATCCAGTGTACTCGAGGGTTGTGCTTATCCAGTGTACTCGAGTGTTGTAATTATCCAGTGTACACGAGTGTTGTGCTTATCCAATGTACACAAGTGTTGTGCTTATCCAGTGTACTCGAGGGTTGTGCTTATCCAGTGTACTCGAGTGTTGTAATTATCCAGTGTACACGAGTGTTGTGCTTATCCAATGTACACGAGTGTTGTGCTTATCCAGTGTACACGAGTGTTGTGCTTATCCAGTGTACTCGAGTGTTGTGCTTATCCAGTGTACTCGAGTGTTGTGCTTATCCAGTGTACTCGAGTGTTGTGCTTATCCAGTGCACTCGAGTGTTGTGCTTATCCAGTGTACACGAGTGTTGTGCTTATCCAGTGTACTCGAGTGTTGTGCTTATCCAGTGTACACGAGTGTTGTGCTTATCCAGTGTACACGAGTGTTGTGCTTATCCAGTGTACTCGAGTGTTGTGCTTATCCAGTGTACACGAGTGTTGTGCTTATCCAGTGTACTCGAGTGTTGTGCTTATCCAGTGTACACGAGTGTTGTGCTTATCCAATGTACACGAGTGTTGTGCTTATCCAATGTACACAAGTGTTGTGCTTATCCAGTGTACTCGAGTGTTGTGCTTATCCAGTGTACTCGAGTGTTGTGCTTATCCAGTGTACTGCGAGTGTTGTGCTTATCCAGTGTACACGAGTGTTGTGCTTATCCAGTGTACACGAGTGTTGTGCTTATCCAGTGTACACGAGTGTTGTGCTTATCCAGTGTACACGAGTGTTGTGCTTATCCAGTGTACACGAGTGTTGTGCTTATCCAGTTTACACGAGTGTTGTAATTATCCAATATACTCGAGTGTTGTGCTTATCCAGTAAACACGAGTGTTGTAACAACCAATATACTCGAGTGTTGTGCTTATCCAGTGTACACGAGTGTTGTGCTTATCCAATGTGTTTGAGTGTTGTGCTTATCCAATGTGTGCGAGTGTTGTGCTTATCCAGTAAACACGAGTGTTGTGCTTATCCAGTAAACACGAGTGTTGTGCTTATCCAGGTAAGCGAGTGTTGTGCTTATCCAGTAAACATGAGTGTTGTGCTTATCCAGTAAACACGAGTGTTGTGCTTATCCAGTATACGCGAGTGTTGTGCTTATCCAATATACACGAATGTTGTGCTTATCCAGTGTACACGAGTGTTGTGCTTATCCAGTGTACACGAGTGTTGTGCTTATCCAGTGTACACGAGTGTTGTGCTTATCCAGTGTACACGAGTGTTGTGCTTATCCAGTGTACACGAGTGTTGTGCTTATCCAGTGTATGCGAGTGTTGTGCTTATCCAGTGTACACGAGTGTTGTGCTTATCCAGTATACGCGAGTGTTGTGCTTATCCAATATACACGAATGTTGTGCTTATCCAGTGTACACGAGTGTTGTGCTTATCCAGTGTACACGAGTGTTGTGCTTATCCAGTGTACACGAGTGTTGTGCTTATCCAGTGTACACGAGTGTTGTGCTTATCCAGTATACACGAGTGTTGTGCTTATCCAATATACGCGAGTGTTGTGCTTATCCAGTGTACACGAGTGTTGTGCTTATCCAGTGTACACGAGTGTTGTGCTTATCCAGTGTACACGAGTGTTGTGCTTATCCAGTGTATGCGAGTGTTGTGCTTATCCAATATACACGAGTGTTGTGCTTATCCAATATACACGAGTGTTGTGCTTATCCAGTGTATGCGAGTGTTGTGCTTATCCAATATACACGAGTGTTGTGCCTATCCAATATACACGAATGTTGTGCTTATCCAGTGTATGCGAGTGTTGTGCCTATCCAATATACACGAGTGTTGTGCTTATCCAGTGTATGCGAGTGTTGTGCTTATCCAGTGTACACGAGTGTTGTGCTTATCCAGTGTATGCGAGTGTTGTAATTATCCAATATACTCGAGTGTTGTGCTTATCCAGTGTACACGAGTGTTGTGCTTATCCAGTGTACACGAGTGTTGTGCTTATCCAATATACACGAGTGTTGTGCTTATCCAGTGTACACGAGTGTTGTAATTATCCAATATACTCGAGTGTTGTGCTTATCCAGTGTATGCGAGTGTTGTGCTTATCCAATGTACACGAGTGTTGTGCTTATCCAGTGTACATGAGTGTTGTGCTTATCCAATGTACGCGAGTGTTGTGCTTATCCAGTGTACGCGAGTGTTGTGCTTATCCAGTGTATGCGAGTGTTGTGCTATTCCAGTGTACATGAGTGTTGTGCTTATCCAGTTTACGTGAGTTTTGTGCTTATCCAATGTGTGCGAGTGTTGTGCTTATCCAGTGCACACGAGTGTTGTGCTTATCCAGTGTACATGAGTGTTGTGCTTATCCAATGTGTGCGAGTGTTGTGCTTATCCAGTGTACACGAGTGTTGTGCTTATCCAGTGCACGAGAGTGTTGTGCTTATCTAATGCATGCGAGTGTTGTGCTTATCCAGTGTACACGAGTGTTGTGCTTATCCAGTGCACGAGAGTGTTGTGCTTATCTAATGCATGCGAGTGTTGTGCTTATCCAGTGTACACGAGTGTTGTGCTTATCCAATGTACGAGTGTGTTGTGCTTATCCAATATACGCGAGTGTTGTGCTTATCTAATGCACGAGAGGGTTGTGCTTATCCAGTGCACGAGAGTGTTGTGCTTATCTAATGCATGCGAGTGTTGTGCTTATCTAATGCATGCGAGTGTTGTGCTTATCCAGTGTACGCGAGTGTTCTGCTTATCCAATGCACGCGAGTGTTGTGCTTATCCAATATACACGAGTGTTGTGCTTATCCAGTGCACACGAGTGTTGTGCTTATCCAATGTACGCGAGTGTTGTGCTTATCAAGTGTACACGAGTGTTGTGCTTATCCAGTGTATGCGAGTGTTGTGCTTATCCAATGTACACGAGTGTTGTGCTTATCTAATGCACGCGAGTGTTGTGCTTATCCAGTGCACACGAGTGTTGTGCTTATCTAACGTATGCGAATGTTGTGCTTATCCAGTGTACACGAGTGTTGTGCTTATCCAGTGTACACGAGTGTTGTGCTTATCCAGTGTACACGAGTGTTGTGCTTATCTAATGCACGCGAGTGTTGTGCTTATCCAGTGCACGAGAGTGTTGTGCTTATCCAGTGCACGAGAGTGTTGTGCTTATCCAGTGCACGAGAGTGTTGTGCTTATCCAGTGCATGAGAGTGTTGTGCTTATCTAATGCATGCGAGTGTTGTGCTTATCCAGTGTACACGAGTGTTGTGCTTATCTAATGCATGCGAGTGTTGTGCTTATCCAGTGTACACGAGTGTTGTGCTTATCTAATGTATGCGAATGTTGTGCTTATCCAGTGTACACGAGTGTTGTGCTTATCCAGTGCACACGAGTGTTGTGCTTATCCAGTGCACACGAGTGTTGTGCTTATCCAATGTACGCGAGTGTTGTGCTTATCCAGTGTACACGAGTGTTGTGCTTATCCAGTGTATGCGAGTGTTGTGCTTATCCAATTTACATGAGTGTTGTGCTTATCTAATGCACGCGAGTGTTGTGCTTATCCAGTGCACACGAGTGTTGTGCTTATCCAGTGTACTCGAGTGTTGTGCTTATCTAATGCACACGAGTGTTGTGCTTATCCAGTGTACATGAGTGTTGTGCTTATCCAGTGCACGAGTGTTGTGCTTATCTAATGCATGCGAGTGTTGTGCTTATCCAGTGTACACGAGTGTTGTGCTTATTTAATGCATGCGAGTGTTGTGCTTATCCAGTGTACACGAGTGTTGTGCTTATCTAATGCATGCGAGTGTTGTGCTTATCCAGTGTACACGAGTGTTGTGCTTATCTAATGTATGCGACTGTTGTGCTTATCCAGTGTACACGAGTGTGTTATCATGCACAGTGTTGTGCTTATCCAGTGTACACGAGTGTTGTGCTTATCTAATGCATGCGAGTGTTGTGCTTATCCAGTGCACGAGAGTGTTGTGCTTATCCAGTGTACACGAGTGTTGTGCTTATCTAATGCACACGAGTGTTGTGCTTATCCAGTGTACACGAGTGTTGTGCTTATCTAATGCATGCGAGTGTTGTGCTTATCCAATATACACGAGTGTTGTGCTTATCCAGTGTACATGAGTGTTGTGCTTATCCAGTGTACACGAGTGTTGTGCTTATCCAATGTGTTTGAGTATTGTGCTCATCCAATGTGTGCGAGTGTTGTGCTTATCCAGTGTACACGAGTGTTGTGCTTATCCAGTGTACACGAGTGTTGTGCTTATCCAGTGTACTCGAGTGTTGTGCTTATCCAGTGCACACGAATGTTGTTCTTATCCAGTGTACACGAATGTTGTGCTTATCCAATGTACGCGAGTGTTGTGCTTATCCAGTGTATGCGAGTGTTGTGCTTATCCAGTGTACATGAGTGTTGTGCTTATCCAGTTTATGTGAGTTTTGTCCTTATCCAATGTGTGCGAGTGTTGTGCTTATCCAGTGTACATGAGTGTTGTGCTTATCCAATGTGTGCGAGTGTTGTGCTTATCCAGTGTATGCGAGTGTTGTGCTTATCCAGTGTACATGAGTGTTGTGCTTATCCAATGTACGCGAGTGTTGTGCTTATCCAATGTGTGCGAGTGTTGTGCTTATCCAATGTACGCGAGTGTTGTGCATATCCAGTGTACACGAGTGTTGTGCTTATCCAATGTACGCGAGTGTTGTGCTTATCTAATGCACGAGAGTGTTGTGCTTATCCAGTGCACGAGAGTGTTGTGCTTATCTAATGCATGCGAGTGTTGTGCTTATCCAATATACGCGAGTGTTGTGCTTATCTAATGCACTAGAGTGTTGTGCTTATCTAATGCATGCGAGTGTTGTGCTTATCCAATATACGCGAGTGTTGTGCTTATCTAATGCACGAGAGTGTTGTGCTTATCCAGTGCACGAGAGTGTTGTGCTTATCTAATGCATGCGAGTGTTGTGCTTATCCAGTGTATACGAGTGTTGTGCTTATCCAGTGTACACGAGTGTTGTGCTTATCCAGTGTACATGAGTGTTGTGCTTATCCAGTGTACACAAGTGTTGTGCTTATCCAGTGTACACGAGTGTTGTGCTTATCCAGTGTACACGAGTGTTGTGCTTATCCAGTGTACACGAGTGTTGTGCTTATCCAGTGTACACGAGTGTTGTGCTTATCCAGTGTACACGAGTGTTGTGCTTATCCAGTGTACACGAGTGTTGTGCTTATCCAGTGTACACGAGTGTTGTGCTTATCCAATGTACACGAGTGTTGTGCTTATCTAATGCATGCGAGTGTTGTGCTTATCCAGTGTACGCGAGTGTTGTGCTTATCCAGTGTACACGAGTGTTGTGCTTATCTAATGCATGCGAGTGTTGTGCTTATCCAGTGTACACGAGTGTTGTGCTTATCCAATGCACACGAGTGTTGTGCTTATCCAGTGCACACGAGTGTTGTGCTTATCCAATGTACGCGAGTGTTGTGCTTATCTAGTGTACACGAGTGTTGTGCTTATCCAGTGTATGCGAGTGTTGTGCTTATCTAATGCATGCGAGTGTTGTGCTTATCCAGTGTACACGAGTGTTGTGCTTATCCAATGTACGCGAGTGTTGTGCTTATCCAGTGTACACGAGTGTTGTGCTTATCCAGTGTATGCGAGTGTTGTGCTTATCTAATTCATGCGAGTGTTGTGCTTATCCAGTGTACACGAGTGTTGTGCTTATCCAGTGTATGCGAGTGTTGTGCTTATCTAATTCATGCGAGTGTTGTGCTTATCCAGTGTACACGAGTGTTGTGCTTATCCAGTGTATGCGAGTGTTGTGCTTATCTAATGCATGCGAGTGTTGTGCTTATCCAGTGTACACGAGTGTTGTGCTTATCTAATGCATGCGAGTGTTGTGCTTATCCAGTGTACACGAGTGTTGTGCTTATCTAATGCTTGCGAGTGTTGTGCTTATCCAGTGTACACGAGTGTTGTGCTTATCTAATGCTTGCGAGTGTTGTGCTTATCCAGTGTACACGAGTGTTGTGCTTATCCAGTGTACACGAGTGTTGCGCTTATCTAATGCTTGCGAGTGTTGTGCTTATCCAGTGTACACGAGTGTTGTGCTTATCTAATGTATGCGAGTGTTGTGCTTATCCAGTGTACACAAGTGTTGTGCTTATCCAGTGTACACGAGTGTTGCGCTTATCTAATGTGTGCGAGTGTTGTGCTTATCTAATGCTTGCGAGTGTTGTGCTTATCCAGTGTACACGAGTGTTGTGCTTATCTAATGCTTGCGAGTGTTGTGCTTATCCAGTGTACACGAGTGTTGTGCTTATCCAGTGTACACGAGTGTTGTGCTTATCCAGTGTACACGAGTGTTGTGCTTATCTAATGTATGCGAGTGTTGTGCTTATCCAGTGTACACGAGTGTTGTGCTTATCCAGTGTACACGAGTGTTGTGCTTATCTAATGCATGCGAGTGTTGTGCTTATCTAATGCATGCGAGTGTTGTGCTTATCTAATGCATGCGAGTGTTGTGCTTATCTAATGCATGCAAGTGTTGCGCTTATCTAATACACGTGAGTGTTGTGCTTATCCAGTGTACACGAGTGTTGTGCTTATCCAGTGTACACGGGTGTTGTGCTTATCTAATGCATGCGAGTGTTGTGCTTATCTAATGCATGCGAGTGTTGTGCTTATCTAATGCATACGAGTGTTGTGCTTATCTAATGCATGCGAGTGTTGTGCTTATCTAATGCATGCGAGTGTTGTGCTTATCTAATGCATGCGAGTGTTGTGCTCATCCAGTGCACGAGAGTGTTGTGCTTATCCAGTGCACGAGAGTGTTGTGCTTATCTAATGCATACGAGTGTTGTGCTTATCTAATGCATGCGAGTGTTGTGCTTATCTAATGCATGCGAGTGTTGTGCTTATCTAATGCATGCGAGTGTTGTGCTTATCTAATGCATGCGAGTGTTGTGCTTATCTAATGCATGCGAGTGTTGTGCTCATCCAGTGTACACGAGTGTTGTTCTTATCAAGTGTACACGAGTGTTGTGCTTATCTAATGCATGCGAGTGTTGTGCTTATCTAATGCATGCGAGTGTTGTGCTCATCCAGTGTACACGAGTGTTGTTCTTATCAAGTGTACACGAGTGTTGTGCTCATCCAGTGTATACGAGTGTTGTGCTTATCCAATGTACACAGGTGTTGTTACCCAGGCCCCTATAATTAATGTACTCTTAATATTAAATATATCTCCAAGAATATTTCAAATATTTGAATGGCAAACTAAAATCAATTAATAGCCAAACTCTCTCTCTCTCCTGCATGCATGCACACACTGCATGGGTGCATTTTGACTAAACGTCACCTTTTGTGGGGTGAATGATTTACAAATTTTTGAATATTGGTTTTTAGACTTGACACAAAACATAAACGTTCCCTTATACGTTTTTATGAATACCCATAAAAAAAGTCCATGGATGTGTTGGGTCAACTACCATTATGAATTCACATTTGTTTGTGTGGGTGAACGTTTGTACTTGTGCCATGACTGCAAGTGTGCATTACAAGTGTGTGGGTTTGTCCTTAAAGGAATCGTTCACCCAAAAATGAAAATGTTGTCATCGTTTACTCATCCTCATATCATTCCAAACTTGTAAGACTTTCTTTCTTCCGTGGAACACAAAATGGGATGTTTGCATTGTTGTTCCACAGAAGAAAGACGTACGTGTTTTATCGTACTCTATTTGAACTCATGCCCTCTCCTCCCCGAGAGATCACCGCAGACACAAGCTTCGCACCGAATCCCGCACATCTGTAACGGAAGCTGTTGGCATATAAAAATAGCTGCTTCAGGCCGCTGCCCTGTTAACCTGCAGACGGCAAAGTCTCTCATGTCCTATTTATCATCTGCCGAGCACACTCGGCTGTCTGGAATCCTCCCGTCTGCACCCGGGGCCCCTGGGGGCCGCAGTTCTTATTAGAGGGTGTGCTAGGTACAGAGATTTGTGAAGTGTGCCAGAATCGCTGTTTTAGGACAGACAATTAAGTGCATGATTAACTGCAGGCGGTTTCGTAATAATAGAACCATGCAGTTATAATTTCTACATTATATATACTGTAAGCAGTCCAAAGCACGTATATATGACAAGGTCATAAATAAGTTCATCTCACGAGAGTGTTAAAGCATTAAATAATAATTAAATAATGTTTTGATTGTAGCTTATGCATATGTTGAAATTAGCATTAACCAAGATTAATAAGTGCAGTGAAAGTATTTTTCATTGTTCGTTCATATTAATAAATGTAAACGAATAAAACTGTCAGTTGTAAAGGATAACCCGAAAATTAAAGCCTATGATTTTGTTGCATTAAACATTATTTTCATGAATGACACACAGTTTTTTCCCTCCAATTCTCATAAATGCAGTGCAAAAACATTTATAATTATAATTATATGCTATATTATTTACATAACAAAATATATGCACATAAATTATGCTAATTTTATTTTTAAGAATTAATTGAATAATAGTATTTTTTTTTAACTGTAATAATGTTAAAATAAATAAATAACCACATTAAAGCAAAGAGAATCATTCAACACAAATATCAGGATGTTTTACAGGAATGAGACAATGCCAAAAATCTCCTACAATAATCTTAATTTCCTTACATTTCAAAATGACATTTTCTTGGCAGGTTTCATTACATTTCACTAAATAGATATCAAAGACATCATAAATGGAGTAAAAAGGAGAATTGGCATCTGCCAGCAACGGGTCGTGTTTCCACCGTATTTCACTTCTTGCGATGACCCGTCTTAGCCAAATCTGAATAATTACTGAAGACAATCCCACGCTTGCCATATAATTAACAGATAATGAGAATGAACTGGTTATTTTAGCTATTCTTTTCTTGTCATTTCAGATGCAGAGAGACAAAAGCCTGGAGATGAAGACGGAAGATGTGGAGATTCGAAAACCACTCAGAGCATCTGTTAACGGGTGATGTCATAATAGAAGTGGTGAAGTCCACACATCATATAATTGCTTTGTATCACTAATGTGTTCACACTGTATCATTTAGGGTGTTTTCAACCCTTCAACAGAACACAAACTATGATTTTTAGAAGGATATTTCAGCTCTGTAGGTCCATACAATGCAAGTGAATGGTGGCAAAAAAAAAATAAAGCTCCAAAAAACACATAAATGCAGCAGAAAAGTAACCCATAAGACTCCAGTGGTTTAATCCATGTCTTCAGAAGTGATATGATAGTTATGGCTGAGAAACAGATCAATATTTAAGTCTTTTTTGGCTATAAATCTCCACTTTCACTTTTACTTTCATATATGAAAGTGAAACTAAACAGGCACCATATTTGACTTTCAGGTGTAAAAGTGAAAGTGGAGATTTAAGGTAAAAAAACTTTTTTTCTCACCAACACCATACACCATCATATCGCTTCAGAAGACATGGATTAAACCACTGGAATATTATGGATTACTTTTATGCTGCCTTTATGTGCTTTTTGGAGCTTCAAAGTTCTGGTCACCATTCACTTGCA
Source organism: Xyrauchen texanus (assembly GCF_025860055.1). Taxonomy (NCBI): domain Eukaryota; kingdom Metazoa; phylum Chordata; class Actinopteri; order Cypriniformes; family Catostomidae; genus Xyrauchen; species Xyrauchen texanus. The sequence goes on from NC_068324.1 coordinate 2,135,583, forward strand.
TTTCACACCCGAGTTGGATTTCACCCCCCTCCCATGTACAGTGCAAACTGTGGAAGAGATGTTTAAATGGTCTGCGCTAATATAGCACCTTTTTAACCTTAGCGGTATTCAAAGCGCTTTACACTGCGACTCATTCACCCATTCATACACCAATGACACCAGAGATGCCATGCAAGGTGCTAGCCTGCCATTGGGAGCAACTTGGGGTTCAGTGTCTTGCCCAAGGACACTTCGGCATGTGGAGTCATGTGCGCCGGGATTCGAACCACCAACCCTGCGATTAGCGGCCGACCCGCTCTACCACCTGATGATTGACAGGCGATGTCTGTATCTCAAGGGTGCAAAGCGTTACCCGATGTTAATTTATTTGGAGACAAAATGCTTAATTTTATAAGTGTCACCAGGAACATGCATTGAGTTTTTGACATTTTAACACTGAGGCCAGATGTTTTAATATGCACAATTGCAATAACAGACTTTTTGATTTGTGTTCCTTTTGAATTGGTTGATCTCAGCGCCATGATGCGTGTTGATCAGTTTATTCTCAGTCCAGTCTTCATGATGCACCTCTCTCCGAATGTCAGACTGTCCTTTGGGGTGAGGTAGTAGGTTGTATAGTTTTAGGGGGATACCCTTCCTTTTAGATAACTATACAACTTACTGTCTTTCCTGAAGAGGCTGTAATATCATCATCTCCATCATTGTTCAACTTGCCGGACGAACAGACGTGAAGCCAATGCAACATGAGTTTGGATGGAAGTCTCTGGAATGGACTACATGCATTACTGAAATATTGAAATAGGGAAATATGACTTGATTTCTTATTAAAACAGTAACAGTTAAATGTTTACAGCTTGTCTGGACTGATTGGTTGAATGGTTAGATGGTTGTTTGGTTGTGTGGGTTGATTGATTGATTGATCATGAGGCTATTTTATCTCCATTCTCTCTCTCTCTCTCTCTCTCTCTCTCTCTCTCTCTCTCTCTCTCTCTCTCTCTCTCTCTCTCTTTGGTCTATCGTGATGTTCGTTCAGGGTGAGGTAGTAGGTTGTGTGGTTTCAGGGTAGTGATTTTGCCCCATCAGGAGTTAACTATACAACCTACTGCCTTCCCTGGAGGACAGCAATACAGCAACTGAACATCAGCAGGGGGCGCTGCCATCTCTGATGCAATCAGGACATGCAGGTACATTCAAATGATCAATTTACCAAAATATTAATGTTACTATACAGTAGCCTGAACAAATACGCAGAATAGTAATTGGGGATTTTTAGAATAATATTTCAGCTCTGTAGGTCCATACAATGCAAGTGAATGGTTGCAAAAACTTTAAAGCTCCAAAAAAGCACATAAAGGCAGCATAAAAGTAATCCATAAGACTCCAGTGGTTTAATCTGTGTCTTCAGAAGTGATATGATAGTTATGGGTGAGAAACAGATCAATATTTAAGTCTTTTTTTGACTATAAATCTCCACTTTCACTTTTACTTTCAGACATGTGACTTTCAGAGGTAAAAGTGAAAGTAGAGATTTAAGGTCAATCATATCCACACCTATCATATCGCTTCAGAAGACACGGATTAAATCACTAGAGTCTTATGGATTACTTTTAAGCTGCATTTATGTGCTTTTTGGAGCTTCAAATTTCTGGTCACCACTCACTTGCATTGTATGGACCGACAGAGCTGAAATATTCTTCTAAAAATGTTCCTTTGTATTCTGCAGATGAAAGAAAGTCATGAGGGTGAGTAAATGATGAGAGAAGTTTCATTTTTGGGTGCACTGTCCCTTTAAGTAATTTAGGTCACACAGAAATGTCTCTTTGTTACTGCATTAACAACCATATCAAAGCAAGTGGCATTTTTGTAATATATTTAAAGCAATATACTGTATATAGCCTAATGTTCAAAATAAAGACAAACCGTGTTTGCCTTGTTTCATACTATCTCAAATGTGTCTCAGCATTTATTTATTTAGCTGGTAAGCAGCAAGACTATGTTGATCCAACATTTAGACCAGAATAAACTAGCCTGGTCCAGCTTGAGTAATAAATGCTGGTCTTTTCAACAGGGCTGCTCTAGTATGTTCTCATAGTCAAAAATAGACATGTACAATATTTCTACTTTCCCGCAAAATGGGATGAAATCGTTGCCAAATTGCTTAGCTAGATAATTTCCATGCTAGTAACGCCGCACACCATTATAACCAGTGTTGGGTGTAATGTATCACTAAGTTATTAATTACTGTAATTAGATAACATTTTCATTGATGAAAGTAAAGTAAGGGATTACTCTTAATTTTCAGTCATTTAATTACAGTTACATCTGATGTAATTGCGTTAAATACTGTATAGACTCTAGAACATTTCTATATAAAACAATAGTGAATTTAATTGAATCTAATTTAACGCTGCATCTTTAAATTCTTTGGCCAGTTCATGAATAATTAATTAGATTTTATATGATTTATTTGAAAGAATCAAAAGAACAGTTTCATGTCTTTCCTTGTATTTTTCATCTGGTCGAGGTTGATCAAGGTTTCAGAAAGTAATTAGTAATAAGTAATGCAATTACTTTTCAGACTGAGTCATTAGTATAGTAATCTAATTACACTGTAGAAGATGTAATGTGTAGTTACTAGTAATGAATTACTTTTTCAGAGTAACTTACACAACTCTGATTCTAACAGTGGACATGGCGCCATCTATTGGTTATAGTGGTGCAGTTTACATAGTTTAATAGAATATCTGTCACATTCATGAGATGTAAAGCTATCACTATTATAAATCCAAATGCAAAATTGTATCATTCACCCTAATAATATTATTAATAATTCAAGAGTCAAGATAAAGGCCTAACAGAACCCTAGATCAACCTGGTTTATTTTATATATATATATCAGATTTACAAACATTCACACATGTCTTATAGATGTATTGCAGATGAGCAAACCGTCTTTACATCCGTCTTCCAGATGTAAACACATCAAATAGACTTCTGAGTGATGTATGTATGTGTGTTATAAGACAGATGCTATTACATACATGTAAAGAAGTACAACAGACATCTCAACGATGTACATGTGCTGGGACAGTATACAGTATAATCTCATGTTTTATTGGGCGTTTGTACTTAATACTTCACATTGAAATATCAGGTTTGATGCAAGACCTTTGTCAGTCTTATGAGAACTGATTATAAACAAAATGTCAATTGTACCCACAATCAGAGGCATCCAGGGACTGAAAAAGAAGTTTTTGATTTCGGTTCGTTCCGAGCAAAAACAGTATTTTTCCCGTTCCGGTTCAGAAGTTCCGCAGCATCGGTACATTGTTACAGTTAGAACAAAATAAAAGAACGGTTAATAGTGTTCTTTTAAACATGACTGTACTCTGAGATGAGGGGTGGGGGGGTGAATATACCGCTGCAGGGTTGCCAGGGTCTCACAAGAGAAATCGAGCCCAAAATAAGCCACTTGTCCCTAGAAGCGAAAATGAGCGATTTAGTTTTTCCTGTGTGGTGCATTTATCAGTGTAGAAATCAAAACATACAGTTCATTATAATTATAATTATAATAAAGTATCATTTTAGTTACAGATCTGCTTCTCAATCAAAACCCGGCATTAATGCATCAAACAATAATTCAGTGAAGACTTGAAAACAACTGAGAAATGTGTTTTTTACCTCTAATAATGTTTTCATTGTATCTGGATTAGCCGTGCATGTATATGTAGTGGATACCACTAATGGAGTGGTGGTGGTGTAGTGGGCTAAAGCACATAACTGGTAATCAGAAGGTCGCTGGTTCGATCCCCACAGTCACCACCATTGTGTCCTTGAGTAAGACACTTAACTCCAGGTTGCTCCGGGGGGATTGTCCCTGTAATAAGGGCACTGTAAGTCGCTTTGTATAAAAGCATCTGCCAAATGCATAAATGTAAATGTTACAATTTTGGATAAAAGTCACATTTCTGAAAAGTCTGTGTTGACTTTATGATACAAATGTCAATAAAATGTGCCGCTTGGTTTTTGTGAGGTCAGAGCAGCATATTAAAAGATTTTGAAGGCAATATTAGATGATAAAGTTTATTGGCATTCATTAGAGGTATTACTTTGGCCACCGTTCGTCAAAACTGCATCGCGAAATAAAAAGAAATATCTTTCGTTAAGAAAGTTTTAAATGGCACTTGCATAACATGAATAATGATTGATGTTCCTCGTGTCTTCATCTGCTGCACTGCTTGCTCAAATGCTTTCAGGAGTAAGTTCTCCCAGCTGTGAGCTTCAAAGGAGTTTGAAAAATCACCCAATATTACGCAAGTCCCTGAGATTATTTCAGCATCTTGCTGTCTTGTTGTCCAAACTCCCTGTCATGACGGTACTCCGGTGTGTTTTCCAAATTCGGTCTTTTGCAAGATCCTTCAAGGATTTTAAATGGTACTAATGTTAATTTTCTTGTGACCATTCGTATGGTAAGGTCACTTATAATAAACCAAGCAACAGGCTTTTATGGTAGTGTTTAATATTCTTTCTCTGTTAAAGTTAAAAACATTTAAGTTGAAACAGTGACGCGGCAGACCGACAGGTTGGCAGGAAAATGTGTCTCATCCATCTTCAATTGCACAAGAACTCTGATGAAAGACACGTTTCACTGAGAGTTCATGTTGTGAAATATAAATTTCCAGACATACATTTTGGGTTTGCAATCATATAACCCCCTGGGGGCAAGACGGAGGGCATATGGGGCAGATTTCAGGATGGTGCTCCCTATGAAGGTAAGGTCCTTTCCTTTGGAGAAGCTCCAGGAATGGCTGCCAGTCGAGGGATCTGAGCCCGTCACATAGCACTGCGTTCTGGGCAAAAAACAGGACGGCTGGCCGGGGCCTCTGGAGGATGGACCGCTCCCAAGGGCTGAAGTGCTGGCTTGCTTATTAATGTGCAGTGGCCCCAAAAATATTTGGACACTTAAGACGCACTTAAAATGTCTGAATGTCATTGCATTATAAAACAGAACGTGTCTTCGGCACTCAAATGCTGCGGGAGATTTTCTCAAAAATGGCTTCTGAAACAACTGGTGTTGCATGATTTATAGTGGATGTATGAAGTCAGTTCAAGATCACACATGTGTCCTGTATGTGTGCTGACTGTGCACATGTATCTGTGGGTCAGACAGGATCATAACTACATCTCTGTTATCATTACAGAAAAGAAGAGTGGGTGTATGACATGTGATAGCATGTGTTCCTGTTTTATAGTTCATATCTTTTATTGACATTGTCTTTCATATCAAGATCTCTGGACCTCGCTAAGGATTCAAAAGCATTTAGATCATTTTCAACTGCAATCTGCACTGATATGCATTAAAAATGAAATGTCAGTGTGTTCACTTCTATATATATATATATATATATATTTTTTTTCTTCTTTTTTTTCTGTAATTCATTGTGAAATTCACAGTAATGGAAAACCTGTATGGACACAAAAATTATTATTATTATTATTACTATTATTAAAATGATTTTGAAAAAAATGTAGTACAAAAAATACTGCCATGATGTATAAATACTTTAATAATCTTTTTTTCCCCAATTTAAAATAATGGCAATGTCATTTTTTTTTTTTTTTGCATTACGGTTATCATCATTTTGTCCTGAAAAATGGTCATTAAAATAATATCATCATACAGAAAATCAAAATTTATGCTAAAAAAAAAATCTTATTTTGATATAGGTAAATACTATATTAAATTTTGTGAGATTCGCTTTTGTAGGATTTCACTTTAAACATATTTTAATTTTGAACTGCCATTTTATTGCCTTTATCTTGTGTTTTATTTATTGTAATAAATAATTCTATTATAATCAACATTGTGTTACGATTACAGAAATCTGTGTCTGTTTTAGACAATCATCCATATCTATCAACCATAAAGACAAAGTCATCTTCTCATGCACTGTTGCTCTTCACAGTACATTATGCACGCTTATGTTAGGGGGCGCTCTGATTGGCTGAGCGCTGAGGTGTGTCGGAGGGTGTGCGCGCGCCTCCGCATCATCATGTGCCCGTCATGACGCAGTTTCCGGGCGGCGCGCAACGGCTGCAGCTTGACAGCGCGAGAGCTGCGCGAGCAGTCCGCGGAGTTTATATGTTTATATAAATGAGATTTAAACGATATTGTGCCCCGGTGATCGCGCTGACAGCACCGTCATCAGCCCGTACACGCTTCGCGACGCGATGTTTGACGCGCAGTGACTGCTGACACTAAAGGTGAGATGTTTATGTTTGTGAACAAGTGTGAGGTGCCGATGAGCCCGAAGACACATCACAGTCTCTCAGACACCTGACTATTCTATTCTATTCTATTCTGTTCTGTTCTGTTCTGTTCTATTCTATTCTATTCTATTCTATTCTATTCTGTTCTATTCTGTTCTATTCTGTTCTAGTCTGTTCTGTTCTAGTGTTCTTTTCTAATCTGTTATGATTGTCTGTTTATTCGTTCTACTGTTTTCTGTTCTGTTATCCTGTCCTATGATATTCTACTCAACTCTATTCTCTTGCATTCTTATCTGTTCTGGTCTGTTATATTCTATTCTACTTTTTTTGTATTCTTTTAAATTTTGTTTCTATTCTCTTGAATTCTGTTTGTCTCTTTTACTTCGTTTTTTGTTCTGTTCTATTGTAATTTATTACCTTCCAAACTTCCTCTATTCTAGTCTATTCAATTCTATTATAGTCTATTGCCTTCTGACTTGTTCTGTTCTGTTATATTCTATTCTACTTTGTTTTTGTATTGTATTCTATTATTTTCTATTCTAGTCTTTTCTAATTTGTAGTCTATTTTAATTTGTAGTTTTATTCTGTTCTATTCAATTCTATTCCGTTCCAAACTTCCTCTATTCAATTATATTACATAATTTTATTTTATATGATATTAATTTATATTATATCATTTTGCCTTCTGTTCTGTTATATTCTATTCTATGATTTTCTTCTGTGTTGTGTTCTAAACAGTTTTATAATATTTTATTCTACTTTATTTTTTGTGTGTTCTATTATATTCCATTCCAAACTTCCAATATTATATTCTACTCTACTGTGTTCTGTTGTATTCAACACTATTCTGTTCTGTACTATTTCAGAACTAATTCTATTCTATTCTACTCTGTTGCTTTCTAAACAGTTTTATTATGTTCTATTCTATTCTATGTTGTTATGTACTTTTCTCTTCTGTCATTTTCTATTTATTCTACTCTTCTCCCTTGTAATGTGTGTTCTGTTGTTGTTGTTGTTGTTGTTGTTGTTATTGTACTCTGTTCTATTCTAGTTCTCTTTTATTCTTTTGAAAGTATTTTATTCTAATTCTATTACTATTTCATTGTGCTGTGATTTGTGTGAGTGTGTCAGTGCAGTTACACACACTCGTGCACTGTCTGCTGTCGAAGTCGCGATCGGTCCAGACAAGTTTTCTGACGCCGACAGGTCTTTCCTGAGGACATCAGATAGTTTTGTTGACATTATTTGATTGTGGGTTTGAGAGTGGCAGATTTGTACTCCTGTGGGGGTAGAGAGTTACATAATATCAGGTGTAGTTACAGTTGAGTTTGTTGTGCGCCCGTAATTGGTGTTAAAGATCCCAGTTTTATCATAGCGCCTTCTTGAAGCTGACACACTTAAAGACCAGACCACATATAGTCAACAAACTACAACAAAACCTGTTGCGTAAGCCACATAATAGGCTAAACATACGGTAGAGTTGAATTGCTCGTTGCACGCACACACGCACACTTTGCAAAGACAATAGAAACACTTCCAAATAAAGTACCATGGTATTTCCATAAAGTACTAGTGGTCGACCGATAAATGCCAACATCTAGAGAGCAATGCCTATATACAGACAGATAGATTGAATACTTATTAAGTTAGATGTGAGTGTTCTTTGTTATTTCAGCTGTGCTGACTGTGATTTATCTTCTGGTTTACTCAGTTCATTATGCTGTTTACAAGACTGCCTCAGACTCCCTCAGACTCCCACAGGTTTCCTCTAATTTACATTAACTCCACTGTTTTGATGCCGGGCCTGGTGTCATTCCCTGCAAACTGCGCTCTCACAGCACATCTGTGTTGTTGTCTTCAAATATACAACATGATAAAGCTGCTTGCTGTCTTATCTACATGCGATTTGCTTCTGTTTCTTAACATGAGCTGTACTGTAGAGTTTATTGCCTGATAAATGTCCAAACAGTCCAAAGCATGGAACTGATTCACCAGAAGAAATGAGAGTAGAATTACTGTAGATATGTATGACAAGCAGAAGTGCTGTCGGATGTTTGACCTCAGGAAAGTCCCAAGAAATATTGTTTCTCAAGTAGGATTGGGAATCTTCATGCCATTAGTTTGATTCTCTCTCTCTCTCTCTCTCTCTCTCTCTCTCACACACACACACACACACACACACACTGATGTTTGAAACCCAGAGGTTATGCATGTGTGGCAGCATGCGTCTTCATGACTCGCAATTACAGGATATTCACATTGATCTAGGATAGGGTTGCACCAGCCATTTGTAATGTCTTACATTTGGGCGTAAAGTTCACACTGGGAGCTTAAGAACTACTAGTACTACTAGTTGTGGAGATCCTCATGTTTTTAAAATCACAAGACGTTTACCCTTATTCACCCTCATGATATCCCAGATGTGACTTTCTTTCTTCAGCAGAACACATTTGAAGAAAATCAGAAGAATGTCTCAGCTCAGTCGGTCCTTAAAATGCAAGTGGATGGTGATCAGACCTTTAAAGCTCCACAAATCACAGACAGTCGGCATAAACATCGTCCATACACTTAATACTTTTAAAGTGATACGATTGCTTTTAGTGTGAAAAAGATCAATATTTAAGTACTTTTTTAAAACTCTGAATCATGCTTCTGGTCAGAAGCGGTACGCACGTGTGATGTAATCGCGTTGGCATTTGAAACACGTGAGAACTGATGCACGTGCGACACATCCGAAAGAGCAGCGCTGTTTACAAGTGAGTAGGAGGAACACCGTACAGACGCTTTGTTGGTTTCGGCTTAGATCTGTATTTATCTGTTTCTTTACTCACAATGGTGCGTTTGTGTGTTTATCCTGGATGTCTCATCTGAGAGGAGAACTTGCGATTAAGACGCGAATACGTCACACGAGAGACCGCGTGAACTGAGTGCTCTCGTGAAGCTAACCAGAAGCATGATTTAGAGTTAAAAAGCACATAAAGACGCTGTCTATCACCCCTGCAGTCGCAAGTTCGAATCCAGTGACTCCAGCCAGGTCTCCTAAGCAACCAAATTGGCCTGGTTGCTAGGGAGGGTAGAGTCACATGGGGTAACCTCCTTGTGGTTGCTATAATGTGGTTCTCGCTCTCGGTGGGGCGTGTGGCGAGTTGTGCGTGGATGCTGCGGAGAATAGCGTGAAGCCTCCACATGCGCTATGTTTCCGTGGTAACGCGCTCAACGAGTCACGTGATAAGATGCGCGGATTGACGGTCTCAGACGTGGAGGCAACTGAGATTCGTCCTCCGCCACCCGGATTGAGGCGAGTCACTACGACACCACGAGGACTCAGAGCGCATTGGGAATTGGGTTGATAACTGATTGTGTGGACGACAGTTTTTAAAAATGTATTTATTGAATGTAAAAAATTATTATTTGTCTATCTTTACTGTGACGGGCACAGCCATAGTCTGCAAGAGTCGAAAATGAGTAAATTAACAGATTTATGTGCAACCAAAATTCCAATAATAACCAGATAAAAATTAAGATTTAGTAACCAGGGACTTTTAAATTAGGCTATAAACAAACCCAAATTACTTTGGGGAATCCCATCAGCTCACACAAACACACAAGGGAAACAATACATGCACTAGAATCACTTTAAAGTAAAAATTGTCATACTGTATGAACAGTAATTAACAGCAGATCATCAGGGATTGCTTGTCAATCATCATGTGTGTCTTTTCTAAATAACATTTCGCATTAATAATCATAAATTAGTCCATTAACAGTGATGGTGAAAGAGTCTTGGCTCCATTACAATGCTCTGTATTTACATTTTCACCAAAATTAAGCTTATTGTAACCTATATATTTACCAGATTAAGGGTCTTGGCCACAAAAGAACATGGAATAATAATAATAATAATAATAAACTATCTGCATTGAAGTTTGCTGATTACTGATAGTTCCTAAAAGCAACTATCGGCATAGATTAATCGGTAAAACCGATACACTGTATTGATCGACCTCTATACTTTAATAGTTACTTGATAACCTAAAATTAGTTTTTCTCAAATTTGTAGTTTTAAAATTGGTGTCTTGAAATGTCAAAATGCTTTCAAAGGTAGCCTATGAAAATGGACAATATACTGAAATCAATCCAAATGAGTTGGAATCGCATCAATATGAATCAAAATCAGAATCAAATTGGGAAATCTGTATCGATACTCCGATATTATATTATATTATATATAGAATATTTAGTTTAGCCATAAACTAAGATTTGCTACTTCACTGCAAAAAATCGTTTTCTTAATGAGAATTTTTGTCTTATTTTTCCCGTATATCATCCTTGAAACGGGAAACAATTACTTGAAAAGCTAAATGACATAAGATATTACATTTTTAGGGAAATCTAGCAAAATTGGTGGCTTTATGCTTATACAAGAAATATTATTTTGCTAATAATGTCCAAAAGAAATCCCAACAATAAACAAACTTGTTTTCCCATTGAATCACACCTTTTTCTTTCTTACCCCATTGGCAAATAATTCCTCTAAAAACAAGACAAAATGTCTTACATGTATCTTGTTTTAAGAATGTGTTCATATTTTTGGTTCTTTTTCTCAGAATCAAAAGCAGTGCGTAAGTTGTGACTAACTGGCCATTTAAGCTTCACCTTGGAGAAGTTGTACACAAACCAGACTGTCCTATTATCGTTGTGGTCTGGTGTTTAAATAACTGAAGCGGTCACACTGTGCTTGGAGCTCCAACCCCCCCCCGTGAAGTTGCATAACCAGATGTTCTGTCTCAGAGTTCACCTTGAGTTTCCATACTTGTGTTGACCTGTCGGCTTTCACGTCTTATTGCCTCTCTTTAACATACAGGAGTATCAGGAGGTTTTTTGTATCTCACAAAAATAGGCTAGTGTTTGTCACATAATGTATTTGTCCAATCAGTTTTTTCTCCCCAATTTGGAACGCCAAATTCCCAATGTGCTCTAAGTCCTCATGGTGGTGTAGTGACTCGCCTCGATCCGGGTGGCGGAGGACGAATCTCAGTTGCCTCCGTGTCTGAGACCGTCAATCCGTGCATCTTATCACGTGACTTGTTGAGCGCGTTACCACGGAGACGTAGCGCGTGTGGAGGCTTCACGCTATTCTCCGCGGCATCCACGCACAACTCAACACACGCCCCACCGAGAGCGAGAACCACATTATAGTGACCACGAGTAGGTTACCCCATGTGACTCTACCCTCCATAGCAACCGGGCCAATTTGGTTGCTAAGGAGACCTGGCTGGAGTCACTCCGCACACCCTGGATACGAACTCGTGATCCATGTACAGCAGATTTGTACGTTGATGTGACAGCACTAACAGAAATATTTAAGTTAAATTTACTCACTTTAATCAATATTTTGCCATACATTTAATTAGATTTTACTTAATTTTATACCATTAGAAATTGACTTAGAAAAGCTGTGTGCAAAAACGTCGAAAAGACGCTAAATGATTTAATGACTCTCTTACACACTGAATCATCTAGAATGGTTCTCGACTGACTAACTATACCACTAATTACCTTTGTCATGCTCAACTCAAAATGAACCTGACCAAACTACCAAAGTTAGGAGCAATTACGGCAGTGGGGGAAGGTGGGTGCTCCATAAAGTACCAAGGCCATGTCCACACGGCGTATTGGTTGAAACTTCAGCTGAGTTTGTAAAAGAGTTGTTCTGTTTTCAGTCCGAGATGTCTAATCAGACCCTTTCTTAGTTATTCTGTAAAAGAATGGAGAATGTTCTCTACGCCTCTGCTGTTTATTTTCCAAAAACAGGATTTTCAGGTTAGGTTAACTGGCTTTCCGTCCTAACCACCTGCCCTGTCTCTGCTTACGGGTTAACGTCAATGTAAGCACGTACAGAAAATCTAGCAACTTGATAAGTCTGTCCGGGGATTTGAGGAACATTTATATTTAAAGGAGTAGCTTATAAATGACTCATTCATATAATAAAACGCTATAAAAGCAAAAAAGTTCAATCAAAGTATCATAAAGTAGTCTGTATGGCTATATTCCAAGTCAAGAATCAAATGAATAGCATTTATTAGCCTTTATTCAGTAATAATCTTCTCAAATCTCGTTCACACTTGTGTTCAATTAAATAATGCCGCATTTGATGGGGGTCTGGGTATCTCAGCGAGTATTAACGCTCACTAGCACACCTGGAGTCGCGAGTTTGAATCCAGGGCGTGCTGAGTGACTCCAGTCAGGTCTCCTTAGCAACCAAATTGGCCTGGTTGCTAGGGAGGGTAGAGTCACATGGGGTAACCTCCTCGTGGTTGCTATAAATTGGTTCTCGCTCTCGGTGGGGCGTGTGGTGAGTTGTGCGTGGATGCCGCGGAGAATAGCGTGAAGCCTCCACACGCGCTACATCTCCGCGGTAACACGCTCAACAAGCCACGTGATCAGATGCGCAGATTGACTGTCTCAGACGCGGAGGCAACTGCCACCCAGATTGAGGCGAGTCACTATGCCACCATGAGGACTTAGAGCGCATTGGGAATTGGGCTTTCCAAATTGGGGCGAAAAAGGGGAGAAACAAACCATAAATATAATGGTGCATTTGGACGATTTGCACAAGATTTTATGCAATTAACGACAACTACCATTGGTTGTCATGTGTCACATGACAAATTGTGATGCATTTAAAAAGAGAGATTTAAGAGCTACAACAGACTTACGTTTTTGTCCTGAAATGGCGTCACGAAACTTGTAATATGAACTACTATTATGAAACTTTTAAGGTACTTTAGTCCTCTTCAGAGCTTTGCAATATAAATCACCAAACATTTTCATTCTATGTAAAATGGAAGCCGGACTTTTGCCTAAAATCTTCTTTTGATTTCGGGAAGGCTAGCAGCTGTACATCATCGCACCATTAGCGGGGTAACTCCCCCCTCATTAGCCAATCACATGTTAGCCATCGCTTTATAAGTCTGCTCATGATCTATCACATTGCTGTTTCAGTGTGCTAACACGGCAACCTCCTCCACCCCGGCACCACCTGTTGAGTCCCGTCCTGCATGGGGGTAGGCTCCTCCCCCTGCCTCCTATCTCCGGCAGGATATGACTGTTCCGAGTACAACTTCTTCGGACCACCAGACGAAGCTTACGCCAAAGAGAGACATTACATTTCTGTTTTATATCCATCAAATAAATGTCATCTTACATTTCACTCGAGTCTGCAAGTCTTCCTGATAGAAATGTATTAAAATAGTTTCCTATTATAAATATACACCCCCCCAAATTAGCGAGAGTTCTCTGAAAACAAGACTTAATATCTTCTGCCGATCTGCTTCTTGGGTATTTAATTTTTTAAGTATGTTTAGATATGTTACTGGAAAATAAGACAAAAATACACGCTTAAGCTGACTTCTATTTTTATACAATGTTTCCATTGAAAACCACTTCTTCCTCCCTCAAACTGTTATTATGCCGAGTTAGACTTTCCGTCTAAACATAGTCATGCATGTAAATCATGCAAAAAAAGTAAATAAATAAAAATAAGTCATGCAAAATACCAAAACCAGGCCTTTTTTTTTTTTTTTTAAACAAGCAAAGCAGGTACTTGTAAATCCAGTGTTTAAATAGTCGGACAGACAGAAAAACAGGCTTTATTGCTCCCAGAGGGCAATTGTAGTTGAAAGCAACACAGAAGAGCTTCAAACGTGTCACTTCATGTGCTTTGACCTGGTGCTATTATCTCACTGCAGGTTTAATCTCAGTCGCTTCTGTCCTGACGGACAATACTGAAGTTTGGTTCAGTGCTTAAGTCTGTCTGACGGCGACCCTAAACGTCCATCACACTAAATGAGCGTGTCACAGACAGACAGAGCGTAAGCAGCTCAGGAAAGATTGTGAGTTAATGGTACACGTATGTCAGGCGTGTGAGAGATACAGTACACTGAGATTTCTGGAGCTGTAAAACATCGTAATGTCTGGATATCTTTACCAAATACATCACGGTGCAACCGGGTGGTCGTATTTACTGACATTTCACTTAAACTTGACGTTTTGTTTTACAGAAAACTGCACAATGCATATTTAATAACATATTTTTTATTGAGTATTTTTGTGTTGTTTTACAGTACAGTATTAAAACAAGATACCTGTAAAGGAGTGGTGGTGGTGTAGTGGTCTAAACCACATAACTGGTAAACTGGTAATCAGAAGGTCGCTGGTTCGATCCCCACAGTCACCACCATTGTGTCCTTGAGTAAGGCACTTAACTCCAGGTTGCTCCGGGGGGATTGTCCCTGTAATAAGTGCACTGTAAGTCTCTTTGGATAAAAGCGTCTGCCAAATGCATAAATGTAAATGTAAATTTACTGGAGATGTTTTGTTGTTTTCAAAGAAATCTAACAATTTTGTTATGTTTATACTTAAAATAAAAATTATGGAAAAAAGGTGTATTTTTCATGCAACGTTGGCAAGTAGTTGTTTCTTGTTTGAAGTATAAACCTCACTACATAATGCAATTTTATTCTAAAAATTCTATTTAATTCTATTATACACTGTTCAGCCTCAACATTAAAACCACTGACAGGTGAAGTCAATAACATCGGTTATATCGTCACAATGGCACCTGTCAAGGGGTGGGATATATTAGGCAGCAAGTGAACAGTCCCGTTCTTGAATTTCATGTGTTGTAAACAGGACAAATGGGCACGCGTACGGATCTGAGCGACTTTGACATGGTCAAATTATGATGGCTTGACGACTGCATCTTCAAAATGGTCTTGTGGGGTGTTTCTGGTATGCAGTGGTTTGTACCTACCAAAAGTTGTCCAAGCAAGGACAACCGGTGAACCGGTGACAGTGTCATGGGTAGTTTTCGACCGGTATGGGTTTTTTAATGTTCTGATACAATGCCGATATAAAACACAATTTAATATAGTGAATAACATAAACATAAAATTGCTAAAAAAATTATAATAATTTACTTAATTTCAATTTGTAAAAAAATAATAAAAAAATATATTGTATATTTAACGGTCGATAGATGTTTCTTCTATTATTTGGAACCCATTCAACTTAAATATTGTTATTATTTGTAAACAAATAATAATAATGATAATAATAATGCATTATTATAATTACTATTACATTTATGGATTTGGCAGATGCTTTTATCCAAAGCAACTTACAGTGCACTTATTACAGGGACAATCCCCCCGGAACAACCTGGAGTTAAGTGTCTTACTCAAGGACACAATGGTGGTGGCTGTGGGGATCGAACCAGCGACCTTCTGAATACCAGTTTAGTGCCAGTTTAGTGCTTTAGCCCATTACACCACCACCACTCCTATATTATTATTGACTTTTAGAATTTTAAATACAACACAAATATATCTCAATCATGGACTTTTTAAATCCTCACGCTTTTATTTTGACATTCTGAGCTCTCCAGGACGTCCTGTAGGTGTCTGTTTGTGGGCTAGTTCACAGTAGTTTAATTCGCTTCTTATTCACATTCTGGTCAAATGCTCCTGCGGTGCCGTTCTAAATGCATATGATAAGTGAACCGAACTATTGAGCATCTACATCTGAGATGCTGTTCTTGTGTAGCGCTCAAATATTGCGCTCAAAATTAGGGATGAAGCGATCCGAAACCTGGATTGGTATCGGCTTTGATGCTGAAGCTTTTAGACGGATCTGTCCGGCGAGTCTGATCCAAATCCGTACATGTTCATTCTTATCAAGCTCAAAAATGACATATAAGCAGGGCTGGACGGGTAATCTGTCATACCGGACATTTTCCTGGTGGGCCGACGCACTTTGGGGCCGATCAGGGGACTGGACTGGTCATCGGGAGAACCGAGCGGGCCGTTGGGACCGCCGCGAAACGTGCTGAATCGGCGTGTTATGCAGAACGGACCACAAAACGCCACCTTTTTGTAGCCTTCACGCATTGTGCAATATTTGAGCGCTACTCACGAACAACATCTCAGACGTAGATGCTCAATAGTTTGGGTCACTTATAATATGCAGAAAAAGTGGTATCGGTGCATCCCTACCCAAAATAGCCACGTGTGTGTGTCAACAGAGCAACGGCATTCACTGACGCGCTAGCACTGCGCGTGCATTTTATATATTTATTATTAAACAGCCTTTTGTGATTCACAGAGCGATCGCACGTCTTCAAGTGTCTTTGAATAAAATGCACGAGTCATATGATCTGCTTTATTGGTTCTTTTATGTCATATTTGGAGCTTGAGAGCTTTGGATCAGGCTCGTCTGACCGATATCAAGTCTGTCTAAAAACGTCAGTGTCGGAGCCAATACCGATCACACTTGCAAAAATTGTTCAGGAATGGTTTGAGGAACATGACGAAGAGTTCAAGATATTAACTTGGCCTCCAAATTCCCCGGATCTCAATCCAATTGAGCATCTATGGGATGTGCTGGACCAACAACGCAACTTGCAGGACTTGAAGGGTCTGATGCTAACGTGCCATATACCACAGGACACGTTCAGAGGTCTTGTGGAGTCCATGCCTCGACGGGCCAGAGCTGTTTTGGCAGCACAAGCTGGACCTACACGATATTAGGCAGGTGGTTTTAAAGGTCATAAGTTGTGATAAGTTCATAAGTTGCATGTGTGCTTCATACTCCTTAAGAAATCATTTTAACATATTTTACTAAGTATATATAAATCAAATAATAAAATAGGGGTATTTGATTTACTTTTAATTCTTTAAAAACGTGTGAATGGCATGAAAAATTATGTTTAAAATATATATATTTTTTAATAATTTTTTTTAATATTATTATAATATTTTATATAATGCAATAGTTAAATATATCTGTCCTGATTTCTTCACTTTCACACGTTATGTTAATGCTCTTCACTGAAATTGAGTAAACGTGTGTCTCTTTTTCTGTATCAATGAGTGAATGAACCTGCTATGACCAGTTTCTATATTTTGGCGCGAGCATCTGCTGACAGTGCACGTGTCAGAGCTCTTCCGGACAGGAGCTGCTCTGGTTGACATCCGTGGTACGGCTCAGTGACGCTGAGCCGGACGCAAAGACATGTTCAGTTTGAACAGCCCCTTGTTCACATGACACATCACTAGCTGAAGTTTCTCAAAGTTACCTATCAAAAATGCCGCCTTTTGTTTTAGTTGACTGTAGGTAAATTCCCACTGTTTCCAGCGCTGTTTGTTCTCTTTGTTCGTAAATATCCCGATACTGTTTTACTGTGTGAGAAACGTGGTGGCGTAGTGACTCGCCTCAATCCGGGTGATGGAAGACCGTCTGAGACCGTCAACCCACACATCTTATCACGTGGCTTGTTGAGCGCGTTGCCACGGAGACATGGCACATGTGGACTCACCACGCACCCCACCGAGAACGAACAACATTATAATGACCATGAGGAGGTTACCCCATGTGTCTCTACCCTCCCTAGCAACCGGGCCAATTTGGTTGCTTAGGAGACCTGGCTGGAGACCCGAGTCACTCAGCACACCCTGGTAGCCAGCGTCTTTACCATGGAGCTAACAAGGCCCCTGATTGATGAATTATTCTGAGAGTAAATGTTTCTCAGGTCAGTCGGAGCGCTCGTGGTACGCACAGTGCGTACAGTCGTACAGATGCAGGCGTCACTTGCCTTGGCTATTTGACCTAAAGTTCGGCCTGTGCCTATTGATTCCCGACCCGCACCGCAAATGACAATATACATTTTTCCCCCATTACATTAGACATACAGAGTGGTGGCGGTGTAGTGTTCTAAAGCACATAAATGGTCATCAGAAGGTTGCTGGTTTGATCCCCACAGTCACCACCATTGTGTCCTTGAGTAAGACACTTAACTCCAGGTTGCTCCGGGGGGATTGTCCCTGTAATAAGTGCACTGTAAGTCACTTTGGATAAAAGCGTCTGCCTAATGCATAAATGTAAATGTAAATGTACATTAAACTGCAGTTCACCTGTCAGGTACCCGCGTGAGCCCGCCCATGTGCAGGACTCTAGCGACCGTCCTTATCTGTTCAAAGCTGTTTAATGCCGTCACCCAAATTGAGCTTGACTGCTCATTCATTCATACAAAAACTTTCATCGTTTTTATGCCAGCAATTATGGCTCTGATGAAATAACATAATCAATAGCTTGACTGTAATGTAGATACTTTACATTATAGTAGCTTGGTAAAGCAGTTTCAATGTAGCTTCACCAACACTGGGTGTGTTTACATCCACAGTCTTACAGCGATTGACCATTGCTTAAAAAGCTCGCTGCATTTTTTGTAGTATTATTGTCTAATTTTCTGGTCAGATTATCTCGACATCCTTAAAACAAGCAAAAATACTTGGTGAGAAAATGACTTTTTGCATCGCTAACAATGTGTGTGTGTGGTCATGTGAACAGCTTAAACCGTTTTCCTTTATCGAGGTTAGGTCATAAATGGTTCGACCAACCGGCACACATATACCTTTAACAATTGCCCTGTTTTTGCGTTGCATGTAAACACCTTTACTGTCATTCTTACCGGTTTATCCAGTGTGCACGACACGTGTTGTTGTGCATATCAGTTTCCGTTTTGACATCAAAACCAATGAATTCAAATCTCTTGGAAACAGGGTTTTCTTGGATCGTTTGATTTTCTAAATAAGCTGATTTTTATTAGTTATCAGCATATTGGTACATACATGTACAAAAACACACTTGCTGCCATTAAGTGAGAACAAATGTTTGATAGAAGTTGAGAAAGCGTTCAACCTGCATTCATGACCTTCTACTGTAGGGCAATTCATTCCCACAGACGGGAAGTGTATGTAGCCCTATAACTCCGTTTTAATCCTCTCTATTAATAATGCTGTAGGCAGAAGTTGTCATTGATTCACTAAGCTTGTCCTTGGCCTAATAGCTAATCCAGTCTCCTCGTATATGCTGGTCGTAGCGCCACACTTGAAGAACTTCATGTTGTGATTGGTCAGTTTGAACAGATTTATGGAAATTAATTAACAGTACTGTGCAAAGGTTTTAGGCACTTGTCTTAAAAAATAATGACAGAAATAGTTTTCATTTATCACTTAATGTCATACAAAGTTCCATAAACATAAAAAAGCTAAATGAATATTGGGTTTGACCACCTTTGCCTTAAAAACAGCCCCAAATCTCCTACTTACACCTGGACACAGTGTTTGCAGATCGGATGTTTCAAGCTTCTTGGAGAATTCGGCACAGTTCTTCCATATATTTCAGCTGTCTCAATCACTTCTGTCTCTTCTTGTAATCCCAGATTGACATGATGTTCGGTGGGGGGCTCTGTGGGGGTCATGCTATCTGTTGCAGGGCTCCCTGTTCTTCTATTCTAATCATTTCTATTTGTGGAAGGAATGTTTGGGAGTCTAACATTTATATTTCCTATTGACACTCTAAAGATGAAGATATAAACAACCATCTTAAGACAAATGCTTCCAAAAGACTTTTGCACATGACTGTATCTTATCATACTCGTAACACAATCAGAGATGTGATTTTCAACGTCAAATCAACCAAATTTGAGAAACGTCCCTGGCTTAAATTGTTGTTTTTGTTAATACTTTTCATGAAGAAAGATAAACATAAATGATAATGCGCAAAATGTTAATTGTGATGTATCAATATTTACAGAGAATTCCTTTATTTTGTTGAGGATGGCCAAAATGACAATTTTCGACTGATTTTGGTGCAAACTACAGGTAAAAACTAACCTTAAAAAGGTGTCAGTGTAATTATTTTTTTTGTACACAGAGATAAGTAGGTATATTACTAAAATCAGTTGACTTCAGCACCGTATCTTGTATTATATGCCAATGGTGTGAGCCCAAAAATGGAAAAAAACACTTTTTTATGTTGTTTTTTCAAAGTTTGAGTGCCTATAACTCCAGAAATATTAAATATATCTTAATATCCTTTTAGATTATGGTTCAGAACAAACTTACATTTTTGTGTATTTATTTGTGAGGCCCAATACGGTTAAATCACAGAGATATGGGGCTCTCAATATGGTTAAATTGTACCCATTTTCAATGGGCAAAAACCAAATGTGTGTCACATGATACCAGCTAGTTGTTCTTGTCCAACAAAAGTCTGAAGTTCAAATAATGTTCAAACTAGAAGCAATAATGTCAAAATCTTGCATTTGGAGAGTCCTAAAATACACTATTATTAAAAATAAATGGCACGTGGCTCTTCAGTTAGTGTTTTGTTTTGTTTGCTATGTAATGCAATGGCAATATTATATTGGCTATGCAATATATTTAAGGGTGACTAATATGTCCACTTCCTCTTTATGTGGAAAAAAATGGCAAAATGTGACCCTATGTCACAAAAGTAGTGACATAGAAATGTTGAGACAAATCTGACTTGAAGAGAGGAATGGAAACAGAACTGATATTGTGGCCAGCAGAACTGTGCATGCCATATCATTGCACTGTCCAGCTTTATAAATATCACACACTGGTTCTTCATCTAGCTTTCAACAGCTGCCAGGGTGACTGCTCTGGAAATGCCCTGGCATATCGCCCGGGTCTGTGGCCACTGGCCCGCCTCTCTCTGCCTCCGTTGCAGTCTGTCTCAGTGACAGTCTGTGCCAGGCCAAGTGTGCGAGAACAGCGCGTCCTGGCTGGGTCTGTGGCATGTTTGTCACATGTGTTGAAGTCGGTTTAGGGGCTTGTCAACACAGGACCCAATATGGTACTGAACGTGGAGAGGCGCACGTTCAACAAGCTCACATTACATTCGTAATCTTTGTTTATTTACACAAGTCTTACATAATCGTTGTGCGTTTAGGTGATTCAGTTGCTCTGTTAAGAGTATATGTAGAAACATGCAAAGTGCAATTGTTATAAAAAGAAACATTTAACCCTTACAGAAGAGTTGATACAAGCTCAGACAGCAACTATACACTGTTAGCATTATTAATAATTAATTACTAATATTCAGTACAACAGCACTCTTGCTTGTGAGAGATTGCTTAAATATAGTAATAATAATGATAATGATTATTATTACATTGAATTACATTTCAATATACAGTAGTAATACATTTCTCGTAATTTCTGAATTTAATGTGTTCAGTTAAATCTAACTTTTATTTTGGTGGAAAAATTTAGTGTAGACATTTTTTAAATGCAATTTAATTACATTTAATTTAAAGTTTTATTATGCCTGGGTAGCTCAGCGAGTAAAGACGGTGACTATCACACCTGGAGTCATGAGTTTGAATCCAGGGTGTGCTGAGTGACTCCTGTCAGGTCTCCTAAGCAACCAAATTGGCCTGGTTGCTAAGGAGGGTAGAGTCACATGGGGTAACCTCCTCGTGGTCGCTATAATGTGGTTCTCGCTCTCGGTGGAGCACGTAGGGAGGTGTGTGGATCCCGCGGAGAATAGCGTGAGCCTCCACTCGCACTAGGTCTCCGCGGTAACGTGCTCAACAAGTCACATTATAAGATGCGGATTGACGGTCTCAGACGCGGAGGCAACTGAGATTCAGCCTCCGCCGCCCGGATTGAGGCAAGTCACTACACCACCACGAGGACATAGTGCACATTGGGAATTGGGCGTTCAAATTGGGGAGAAAATGTTGTATTATGTTGGCTTGTCAAAGCTAGACATGATTTAGGGTTTTTCCAAAATCTCTAAACAAATATTAAAATTATCCACCAACAGCTTTCAAGCTTTGTCCACCAAACTTTCCACAGACCTTCAGACTGTTCTGTAACAGTGCGCTATGTCTTTTCTAGCTCTTTGGATTTACGAAAAAAAATTCCATAGACTTACATTGACGTATAAACGGGCCAAGACTATTCACACTTAAACTGTAAAAAAAAAAATACAATAATCAAATGTAAACAACCCCACTCAAGCCATTGATCTGCTTTAAGTTTTAGAATGCTGTGAATGAAACTTTGTGTCAGTCTTCATTCCCAAATGAACGTGTAACAACAGTAGGGGCCGTTCACAACAAATGTGTTTTTGTCAAGTCAGATTTGTTTGTATAGCGCTTTTCACAACAGGCGTTGTTTCAAAGCAGCTGTACGTGAAAATACGCTATAAAAGAAAATGATTGAATATAATGACAATATTAGTTATTTATGTTTAGTATGAGTAAACTAAACATAAGTGTTGTGGGTCAATGATTAAGCAAAATTATTTTGTATGAACTATAATTTTTAGTGTTAAAGTACTTGAAGTCCTCCCGAATTAACTGAGGAAATACACATAGATGCATTGTTAATTGATTTTGGCCGATGAAGGCTTTTGTTAGTGGTTAATTAATTTTCGATGTAGTTTAAGAGTGTGTTGTCCCTCCTTTGACGAAGTTGATGTAGATATAATTTAGAGAGGAGCATCGCAGTCTGGCCGGGAGCTTATGGCAGCTAATTTTGGTGATCTCCATCCTGAGCACATGCTTCAGACAGTGGCTCATGAAGAACCCATGTCTTTGAATTTGCATCTGTTCATCCTTTGTGAAGTCTGTCTTGGTAGACTGAAGTGAAGTCTAGTCTGGCACATGCTCCAGTTGGTCATCATCACTCAGCGAAACTGTGGGAATCGGACATCAGACAGGACCAGAGATGGATCTGGCTGGCTCTGGTATCCTCGGGATATAATCCCGAAGTTTAGTCATGGAAAGAGATAGAATAAAATTAGCGTAGATGCCATTCACTTTAAAGCAAGGTTAAAGTATAAGAGAAGTATTTTTGGTTTAGTTTTGACCTAACTAAATCAGCATAACTATGAATTGAGGGATAAGACTTAAACTGGGAGAGTGTGTCTGAGTCCCGAACACAGCTAGGAAGACTATTTCATAGTTTAGGAGCCAAATACGAATATGATCTTCCTCTTTTTGTGGATTTTAATATTCTTTGTAGTGTTAACAGTCCGGAGCTTTGTGATCGTAGTGAGCGCGATGGATTATAGCGTATTAGAAGGTCACATAAGTACTTTGGAGCTAGACCATTCAAAGATTTGTAAGTAATTAACAGAATTTTAAACTGAATAAGAAACGTAACAGGTAGCCAATGTAACGCAGATAAAATGGGGCTGATATGATCATATTTCGTAGTTCTAGTTAGCACTCTCGCTGCTGCATTTTTAATCAACTGAAGTCTATTTATTAAACCTGCAGGACATCCACAAAGTATTGCATAACAATAATCTTGAGGTCTTGAAGGCATTAATTAGTTATTCAACATCAGACTTGGCAGTATATCTGAGCTGGAAGAATGCAGTTCTACAAATATTGGAAATTAGTTTTTCAAAGGTTAGATTGCTATCAAATATAACACCTAAAATATTTGCTGTAGAAGTTGGCGTTACAGTACATCCTTCAAGAGTCAGATTATATTTTAGGGTCTATTTTTTAGGTTTTCGTTCCAATAATTAGTACTTCTGTTTTATCGGAATTGAGTAGAAGTACATTTCTAGCCATCCAGTCTTTGATATAACTTATACACTTTGTTAATTTGGAAAATTGTGAAATTTTAAAGTCGGCATAACAGTGAAAACTAATTCCATGTTTCCTGATAATATCTCAAAGGGGAAGCATATTTAGGGAGAATTTTACACTTTGTGCTCTGTTTTTAATTGTTCCATGTAGGTCTGGGTATCGAGTTCGATACATTTTATGCACAGACCTAATTGCCTCTAAACAATCGAGTATCAAAAAGATTTTGTCTTGTTGTTCTGTACCAAATTTAGAAACCTAAGGGGTTAATCTCGTCAATGTCAGTGATTAGCATGTAGCATGCTAGATGAGCCCAAATCTAAAAGTGCTGCGGCTCACGCGTAAGGCTGTAGTGTGTATGCGTCCCAAACCCCACACATGTGAAAGATGTGGAAAAGTTCAAAAGTGTGGCTACATTTCACCAGGCTCGATCCCAACAGCGCACGATGCAATATTTGCGACAAGATAATGCAACACGACAAATCTGATGAAGCACTTGACAGTGCACAGAATCAACTTAAGAGCAGAAAGTTGCTCCGTCTTCGACTGCAAAAAGACCGAGCCGGTGCAGTCATCCTCTCAGCGTCCTCCTGCTACAGAGCTTCCTTCAACATGCCCACCACACGAGTCCTACTCCAAAACTACGGATGAATGCAGCGGCGCTATGATTGGGACTCCGACTAGATGTTTAACATTTAGCAAAAAACCAACAAACAAAATCGGCTAACTTGTAATGGTACATGCTTGTGTTCTTGTTAAATTAACGTTTCTGTGCGCTGTGACAGTCCTATAAACTGGGACCTACATTACGTTAGATATTGTTTGGATGTACTGCTATAGATAGCTAGCTAAATCGATGCTAAAAAATGCTTTAATGTTGACCGTAACTGATCAAGTTTAACGTACATGAAACTAGTTATCTTGTTAAACCGTACTTGTCCTTAGGGTTAGCTGAATTAACAGTTTAGCATTCTAGTTCGTTTTTTTTCCCTCTTCACATTAACATTATAGCCTCTGCCCCTGCCGACCGTGGCATGAGGAGACCAGAAGGCTCAGGAGACGAGTCTTTGAGTCTGTAACAAACTGAAAAAATAAAACCAAAGTTTTTCGAGGTAATGTGTAATGTTTGTAATCTTGTTAAAATGGATTTCATAAAATTGGTATCGACAAAAGTATCGTTTAGGAACCGCCGGTATCGAAGTCAAGGTTTTTGAACGATACCCAGCCCTAGTTCCATGTAAACATACGCTAGGTAGATGCTTTAGACTTTGGGCTTCTCGAATTTTCAGCGTCTTGCGAAGGATTACTGTATTTTTTAGCTGCCGTGTCAAGTTTTAAAATCGTGTCTCGAAACTCCTGCGTTCTGCTCCATTCGTTGCTCTCTATCTAGCTTTATAACATTAGCAAAGTTCAAAAGTTCAAAGCTGCTATAGGATCTCTACCTGGATTACATGTTACTGTGGAAAGACTGTTAGTAAAAGTGGATTCACTGTCTTTAACGACTCACCAATCTGTCCAATGATCTTTATGTCTTCTAAAGTCATATGTGTTGGTGTACCAATGAAACGGAGCTATTTTCATTCCCCAGTTCTTTTACCTTTGAGAGACACAAAGCACTGCTGAACTTACACATTAATTTAATTTACTCATTCATTGTTTCCCTTTCTCTTTGTCTCTTTGCAATGAGTGTCTGTCTCTCGCTGTCTTCTGTCTATCTGTCTCTCTCTTTCCCTGATGTCTTTGTCACTCAGTTGAACAATTGTGTCAGTCAAATGTCTTTAACACATGATGTCTGACTGGTGAGAAATCTTTAAGATCATATTGAGATCTCTGAATTGTGAGCACAGTTTGCACTAGAAACTCGTGAGATTACATTGAGATTTGGACTCTTGAAAATCAAGATTTTTTTACATTATTATTTTGATGTTAATAAATAAAGGAACATGTCTAGTTTTAACATTATTTGTACTTCAAACCTTTGTTTTGTTGGACAAGTAAAACTAGCTGCATTCCATGTGGCCCACGTTTGGTATTTGACCATCGAAAATGGGAATAATTCAACAATTTACACATGAAGCCAAATTTACAGCCCCATATCTCTGGGATTTAACCATATATAGCCTCACAAATGAAGATACAAAAAGAAAAGTTTGTTTTGAACCAGAATCTAAAAGGATATTACGATCTCTTTAAAACTTCTGGGGTTATAGGCACAACAACTTTGGAAAAACAACAACAAAAAAGTGTTTTTCCCCATTTTTGAACTCACACCATTGGCATATAATGCATTAAGAGTCACTTAAGTCAACTGATTTTAGTAATAGACCTACCAGTCTCTGTGTACAAATCAAACAATTACGCTGTCACCTTGCTAAGGGGATTTTTTTAAACCTGTCAAAGGCGAAAATTGTCATTTTGACCTCCTCTAGAAGATTATGGATTACAACGTAAATATCATTCCATAGTATTTAATATTTTGGCTTTCATCATCATGTATGCCTATCTTTATTTAGAGAAAGAATTTCCAAAATCAAACATTTCAGCTTGGGAAGTTTCTGATTTTTTTTTGATTTGACACGAATGCCAATTGCTAAATTCTATGTGGAATCGTCACCTTGTAGCCCTCAAATGAACTGTTTACATTTCCATTGTGTTATATTACAGCATTGAAGCATTCTGTGTTTCGGAAACCTTGCCTGAGCTCAAAATAGCATGCACTTAAAAGCTTAGCAAAGATATTTATTTGTCTTTGTGTGTCCACAAAGTTTTTTTTTAAGCTCACAGCTCCTGTAACCTTGTTTTGCTCTTTGAATTTCTTTCTGTGTCAGAAAGACGCAACACAGATGTTATGATAAGGCTAATAAGAGTGAACTTAACTATATTAACTGCTGATAAAAAGGATTGGGAGGAAAGACAGGCAACACAAAGCTTTTAGTGTGACCACTATCTGACAAACTATTATTTGTTGTTCTTCCATTAAATGGAAAAAACACAAATTAACAACGGATGTAAATGCTGCTTTCAAGGTAATATTTGTAATAATTAAATGTTAATTTAAACTGTATTTTTTTATTTAATTTTTTCATAAAAGTTAATAAATAATACATCTTATATTTTTGGCAACATATTCAGATCTATACAAATACCAAATACCTCAAATAGTAGTTTGAGGGAGTAGTAAGAGCGACTCAATTGCATCATTCACAGCGGGAGTGGGCAGTCGCTGCAGAGCTCTTTTGCCGCACTTTGTTTGCTGCAGTTCTCTGATTGGTGTATCGTTTCCCTTCATGATCATGGGCAGTCCATTATTAAACTTTTCAATAAATGATTAATGCAGACTAATGATTTCAGCTGATGCATACCATTGATTAATAACCTCAGAGCTCACTGTAGGTCTGTCTTGAAATTTTATAAGCTATTGTTAAAAATTAATTCCCCTATGGAGAAAATGAATGGCATTTTTAGATCTAGAACCAGCACGCTGTTGTGGACGGGGCAGTTGTTGGGAAACCTGTTTGAAAACAGCCATTGGACAATCATAAAACTTTACTCACTCAAATTGTAAAACCAAGCTTCTTTCGATGTTTGTGGCTCAGTTGGTAGAGCGGGTCGGCCACTAATCGCAGGGTTGGTGGTTCAAATCCCGGCCCACACGACTACGCATGCCGATGTGTCCTTGGGCAAGACACTGAACCCCAAGTTGCTCCCAATGGCAGGCTAGCGCCTTGCATAGCAGCTCTGCCACCATTGGTGTGTGAATGTGTGTGAATGGGTGAATGAGACGCAGTGTAAAGCGCTTTGAATACCGTTAAGGCTTAAAAAGGCGCTATATAAGTGCTGACCATTTATTTTGTTTTCTCTTCTGTGTCCAGACTGATGTGTGATTTGCGCTCCATTCCTGTCCGCCAACATGGTAGACGTGGAGAAGCACTACTGTCCCCCGTCCCCACTGGACGACTCCATGTTGGACAGTCCCTTGAGCAGGGACTTCATCGGTGGAATGGAAGATCTGCAGGACATCTCTCAATCCATCGATGAAGATGGGCTCAGCAGCTTCGAAGTCACAGAGAACCATTCGTCAGGTCTGGGCTCGGGGTCGGAGAGCTCCACCGCGTTAGGTACGAGCCACGTGGCTGGAATACCACGCTAAAAATACACTCACCTTCAGGAAAGTTTTCCTGTCATTAGATCTTTAGACTGTAAGAAATAAGAACCTGAGCCATAACAGTAATTGACCTGAAAGAAGAAAACTTATAGCTGTGTAGTGCCCCTTGTGGTTATGCTAAAAACTGCAACGCATACTTGCTTTGTCTTATTAATTGCTTTATGACACATTTTGGAATGCAACAAACAATTGATGTTATGTCAGTTAAACTGTCATGTGTCATCTAAACATTGCAACATTGAAGATTTCAGTTGGTTATTGGTGGCTTGTGGTTCTGGAATGTCTGACCTAGTTTACGCTTCTAAAAGATTAATGGAATTCAGATTAATTCTATGAGCAAAATGTTACAATCCAAGATGTCGGTTTAAACATCTTTGGCGAAAAGATTAGTTTTAGAATCTTAAACTGCTGCTTCAGCATGTAACAGTGACATAACACACACACACACAAGTGCTGAATTGTAAGAAATCGGACAAGGCAAGTAAAGTATGGGTTGTGGCTTCAGATTGAAACACCTTACATGAGAAAAGAGGAAATGACATCATGGAAAGGTTTCTAAGGCAGCATGAAGTTAAAGCAGTCTCATAAACGTTTGAGGTAAACTGAAATCTAGAAATAACTTCAAGCTTACGGTTTTTAACAAAAACATGAAGATTTGGATTTATTTTAAGTAATTATTAGATTACTTCAGCGGAATGACACCGAACACTTTCGCTGTTACATTGTGTAACTAACACTACACAAACTACACAAGACATAAATACAAAAAAAAAAAGTGTAAAGTGTCTTGTTCCAGATTTTCACTTATTTTAAGGATAAACCTAATTAAATATTTTGTTTATTGAAATTAAATTAAATTTAATTTAAAAAAATTCTCCCCAATTTTGGAATGCCCAATTCCCAATGCGCTTCGTTGTTATGGCGTAGTGACTCTCCTCAATCCCGGTAGTGGAGGACGAGTCTCAGTTGCCTCCGCTTCTGAGACCTTCAATCGGCGCATCTTATCACGTGACTCGTTGTGCATGACACCGCGGAGACTCACAGCATGTGGAGGCTCATGCTACTCTCCACGATCCACACACATCTCACCACACGCCCCATTGAGAGAACCACTAATCACCACCACGAGGAGGTTAGCCCATGTGACTCTAGCCTCCCTAGCAACCGGACCAATTTGGTTGCTTAGGAGACCTGGCTGGAGTCACTCTATTTTGATAGTCGAAACCTAATGCATTTACTAATGTTAATGAATCGAACCTTATTGTAAAGTGTTACCATTTCATTTCCTTTAACTGAAAATTATATTTTAGTCAAATGTTACGTTTTCGTAGTTTTCTGCAATGTATATTCCTTAATTCCTTGCATTTTGTATATAGTGCTTTTCTATGCACTTAAAGTGCTTTACATAGTATAGGGGAACCTCCTCAACCACCACAAGTGTGCAGCATCCACCTGGATGATGCAACAGCAACCATAGTGCGCCAGAACGCCCACCACACACTAGCTATTGGTGAAGAGGAGAGAGTAGAGTGATGTAGCCAATTCATGGATGGATATTATTAGGAGGCCATGATAGATTGGGGCCAATGGAGTGAAGTTGGCCAGGACACCAAGGTTACACCCCTACTCTTTATGAGAAATGTGTTTTTGTGTTTGTTTGCTCTGTTGTGTAGATGCCCTTACCCCAGCATCCAGCCCATCGTCAGGTGTCTACGGTGGCCCAGCGGGACAGGAAGAGTTCACCTCCACCTCACTGAATCTGGAGTGCAGGGTGTGCTCGGACCGTGCGTCAGGATACCACTATGGCGTTCACGCTTGTGAGGGATGCAAAGTGAGACTGATGTTTTTGCTACTCTACCTTTAAGACTTCTGTATGTTAAACAGCTGTGCTATGATTGGCTAATCTACTTTTACAAGAGAAACACTGTAATTCACACTGTCATTCCTTCAACTGTATGGTGAAATTTGTGTATTTTAAATTTAGAAAAGCAGCAACTGTGAAAACATTCAATCATCAAATCACATGGCATTTTTTACCCCCTCTGAAGACTGTTGAGCTTTGCGGTCATGGCCTTGTGACTTGGCTCAAGCAGTCACATAATTTATGCCTGAACTGGGCGAGGACATGCCTACTGCCCGTGTTTTAATGCCAGGGTCAAGACCGGAGCTTGAACATAGAGCTTCCAGCTTTCCTTAAGCAGTGGAGAACGTTTGAGACATGAAGAATCTTTATGCAAGTGACGCCATACAAACAAATGCAAATAAACGTTATGATAAGGAATTGTCATAATAAGTGTAATTTATTTAGACATAACATTGAAGAGTGCTTTTAGAATTACAAACTTTTGTACTGGCACGCTTTTTTTCAGAATATGTCAAATTCGCAGCCTCCATGTTAGGGTGTTGTGGGTGGTTTCCAGGGTGTTGCTGTTTGGTTGCTATAGTGTTAAGATTGGTTTGTACAGTGTTGCTATGTGGTTGCTATGGTGATGTGGGTGGTTTCCAGGGTGTTGCTGTTTGGTTGCTAAAGTGTTCTGAGGGGTTTGTACTGTGTTGCTATGTGGTTGCTAGGGTGTTGTGGGTGGTTTCCAGGGTGTTGCTGTTTGGTTGCTAAAGTGTTCTGAGTGGTTTGTACTGTGTTGATATGTGGTTTCCAGGGTGTTGCTGTTTGGTTGCTAAAGTGTTCTGAATGGTTTGTACTGTGTTGCTATGTGGTTGCTAGGGTGCTGTGGGTGGTTTCCAGGGTGTTGCTGTTTGGTTGCTAAAGTGTTCTTAGTGGTTTGTACTGTGTCACTATGTGGTTGCTAGGGTGCTGTGGGTGGTTTCCCGGGTGTTGCTGTTTGGTTGCTAAAGTGTTCTGAACGGTGTTTCTATGTGGTTGCTAGGGTGCTGTGGGTGGTTTCCCGGGTGTTGCTGTTTGGTTGCTAAAGTGTTCTGAACGGTGTTTCTATGTGGTTGCTAGGGTGTTGTGGGTGGTTTCCAGGGTGTTGTTGTTTGGTTGCTGAAGTGTTTTGAGTGTTTTGTACTGTGTTGCTACGGGGTTGCTAGGGTGTTGCTCTTTGGTTGCTAAAGTGTTCTGAGGGGTTTGCACTGTGTTGCTATGTGGTTGTTAGGGTGTTTTGGTTGGTTTTTGGTTTGGTTGTTAAAGTGTTTTGAGGTATTTGTATTGTGTTGCTATGTGGTTGCTAGGGTGATTTGGTTGGTTTTTGGTTTGGTTGTTAAAGTGTTTTGAGGTATTTACTGTGTTGCTATGTGGTTGCTAGTAGTGTTGTCAAAAGTACCGTTACTTCTGTACCATGTCGATAATAAAATAAAAAAGATGTAATGATACCAGTGTTTCTGCAGTACCGAGCACTGACTGTATCCGGTACCCAGTGTGAAGTATGACTGACGCACGACTGCTTTAAAATGCTCACAGGCTTAATTTGAACGTGTGCTCCGTTACTCATTGTACACTAAAATGGACAATTAATCAAATTAAAATCGTGACATGTTTGTGGTTGCAATCATACTGTGGACGAGCTGCATACTCTAAATAAATCCGATCTCTCATCCACTAGAAACTCCACAGACATTGAGAATCATTCACGTTCAGATGACAAAGTAGAGCACTTTGTGAACCATGCAGCACATGTAATATATATATTTATATAATTAAAATCACAGCATTTGCACTTTAATCTCAGCTCCGCTTTATTTATATTGCATTTAAAACAACAGAGTTGACCAAAGTGCTTCAAATAATAACATTTAAAACATAACATTTCAAAATGACCACATACATAAACACCAGTAGTCTAAAATACAAACACTCCAAAACTGAATCCTACATTTCATTTGTCAGGCTCAAAGGCCAGTGTAAACAGATGAGATTTCAGACCAATGGTCACACTGAGCCGTGTTGTGAACTGTTTATCCGGAAAAGTGAAGCATCTGGCATAAAACACATCATAATAAAAACACAATTCAAAAATAAAATCTAGATGCCTGAAATGGAAGAAACTGAGTAAAATATATTACAACTGGAGAGTAAAATGTAATATTCTCTGTAATAATAAAAATCAAAATATCACAAGCAAGTCAAGCAAGAATAAAAGTGTGTTGAAAAAACATGTTGAAAAGTTCTATTTTCACTTGTTAAAAGTTTTAAGAATTTATTGATTAGACACCATTTTGATGATGAAATTAAGTTAAACTTTGTGTGTTCAATAGCAAATTACAATATTAGCTTATTTTTGCTGTGGTATCGAAATTGGGATCGAGAACCATGACATTTCCAACTACTGAAATCTTGGTACCGTGACAACACTAGTTGCTAAGGTGATGTGGGTGGTTTCCAGGGTGTTTCTGTTTGGTTGCTAAAGTGTTCTGAGGGGGTTGTACTGTGTTGCTATGTGGTTGCTAGGGTGTAGAGGGTGGTTTCCAGGGCATTGCTGTGTGGTTGCTAAAGTGTTAAGATTGGTTTGTACAGTGTTGCTATGTGGTTGCTAGGGTGTTGTGGGTCGTTTCCAGGGCATTGCTGTGTGGTTGCTAAAGTGTTAAGATTGGTTTGTACAGTGTTGCTATGTGGTTGCTAGGGTGTTGTGGGTCGTTTCCAGGGCATTGCTGTGTGGTTGCTAAAGTGTTAAGATTGGTTTGTACAGTGTTGCTATGTGGTTGCTAGGGTGTTGTGGGTCGTTTCCAGGGCATTGCTGTGTGGTTGCTAAAGTGTTCTGAGTGGTTTGTACTGTGTTGCTATGTGGTTGAAAAGCTTGACAAGCTTTACCTATCAAGTTATTATTATTATTATTATTATTCCTCTGCCATTGAAGTCTATGGCAGCCCCTAGAATCTCGTTTGGAGTAAAGTTGTGAAATTTGGCACACTTATTGTGTTGGGCCTCAATAGTCTTCCTCTGGCTTTACATCATGCCAAGTTGAGTGAAACTGATATATTCCATGTATGTCTTATCGTTGGCGCAATATACCAAAAATAAACCAAAAACAGGAGGTGGCTAAAATGCTTTTAACGATTGCAGGACAAAAGGCGACAGCTCTTACGTGACTTGTTTTCTTTGTTGTCAGCATTACATTTCCAAAAACCAAAGACTGAAATGCGAGAGACAGTTGAGTCAGCACTGGTTGGGAGAATATAGTGTCCACTACTTTCACTGTGAGATACAATCACGTGCACTTTGATATAAGATTTCATGATAGGGACGTGCTCCCCTAACACAACAGGCTGGAAGGCAGAAAAAGGAAACCCCAGCGGTTCCAAGGCAAACGAGGACAAACACAATGTATGAATGTGCCGCCAGGCTATTTAGAGATCAGACTGGTTTGGATTGTGTATTTACATCTCTGGACTGTTTAATACTGATATATGAACTAAAAATAGAGAAAGTTGTCTTCAGGGTATCAAAGATAGACCCATGTACAGATATTTAAAGCAAGTAATGATGTTACATTGATGTGTGTGATCGATGGGTTTGATTGGGGCGTTGATATGATGACTTGAAATTTATGTTGGCAATGCAAGTCTTGCAACTTTCACATTCGGTTATTAAATATTTGGGCTTTTTTGATAGCGCTTTCAGCTACCAAAGGAGTGTGGTATTCCCAGCTCGGTTTGATACATTTGACCACTTTCCAATTCTGCTGATTTTCCCCCAAAATCAATTCAGAAAATGCTAAATTAAACAAGTCAAATAAAAAACCTGATTAGATTATTGTGTGCTGCTGTTGTTTTTGAAGCTGATGTTTTTGTCTCACTTGTAGGGTTTCTTCCGTCGGACGATTCGTCTTAAACTGGAGTACGATAAGTGTGTACGATGCTGTAAGATCCAAAAGAAGAACCGAAACAAGTGCCAATACTGTCGCTTTCAGAAGTGCCTCTCTGTGGGGATGTCTCACAATGGTGAGTATTACATTGGTGCAGTCGGGAGCCTGGGTAGCTCGGCGAATAAAGACGGTGACTATCACACCTGGAGTCGTGAGTTCGAATCCAGGGTGTGCTGAGTGACTCCAGTCAGGTCTCCTAAGCAACCAAATTGGCCCGGTTGCTAGGGAGGGTAGAGTCACATGGGGTAACCTCCTTGTGGTCGCTATAATGTGGTTCTCGCTCTCGGTGGGGCGTGTGGTGAGTTGTGAGTGGATGCCGCGGAGAATAGCGTGAAGCGTGAATGTCTCCGTGGTAACGCGCTCAACAAGTCGCGTGATAAGATGCGTGGATTGACGGTCTCAGACGTGGAGGCAACTGAGATTCGTCCTCCGCCACCCGGATTGAGGCGAGTCACTACGCCACCACGAGGACTTAGAGCGCATTGGGAATTGGGCGTTACAAATTGGGGAGAAAAGGGGAGAAACAAATGAATAAAAATACATCGGCACAGTCATATATTTACATCATGATTGAATGTACCTATTTGAGTTGAGTTGAGTAATGGATAGTTCAACGCCTGTCAAAAGTCTATTTATTGGAGGAATTCGTGAAGAGTTTATTATTAGAGTTCTGATAATCTTTTTATAATCATCTCACAGTGTTTTTTATTTTTTTTATGTCCATTTTGATGAAAGTATTTAATGTTGGTTGTCATCTTTGTGTTGTTCATTGTCTGACAAAATACAAAGAAATAGAAGAAATGAGTAGATGTCACGTTTCTGTCAATTCTAACTACCTTATTGGTTGATTTTAATTGTAAAATTTGATTCCTTAATTTAATTTATTATAAGTTAAATTATAAAGTAGTTTATAATATAATTTAATTTAATAAATATAATATGAATTTGAATATAATATAATATGAATTTGAATATAATATAAAAATATGATTAAGATGAGAGACATTTTTTAAGTATATGGCAATATTTTAATATTTAAATATTATTATAAACTAAGATGGGAACATATATATATACATACATATACCTATTGAATTCCAAAAAAATCCTATAAATTAAGCAAAATTAAATATACATTATATATATATATATATATATATATATATATATATATATATATATATATATATATATATTTTAAATATATATTATAATAATTATAATATATATTTAAAATAATAAATATATATAATTATTATAATATATATTTATAATTATTATAATATATATTTATAATTATTATAATATATATATATATAGAATTATTAAAAAATATCTTTAAAATAATATATATATAAATATATAAATAATATATATTAATAAAATAATAATATAAAATAAAAGTCCTACGCTTCTGTTTCTTGAATGGAAACATGACTCATGATTCTCACTGATCTATTTCTCACACAAAGCTATCGTATGGCTTTAGAAGTAATTTGGACAAATTTTATGGTGCTTTTTTTGTCCTTTTTGGAGCTTGAATCCCCCTGATCACAATATTCTTTCACTGTATGCAAAAGAGCAGCTCTTGAGATTCTCACAGAAATCTTATTTTGTGTTCTAAGACGAGTCATATGCGCTTTGAAACTATTTTTGAGGTATTTTGGGGGTAAACCTAAACTTTGATCTTCTCAAGTTGAACGTGACATTGCAGTAACATTCTGCCTAATCTTTGACTAAATTAGCAGTGTGAAAGCTAACATAAGAGGGTTTTGTCTTTGTCCTTGTCATTTCAATGTAGTGACCTCTTGCGCTGCTGTGACCCCTCCACAGTTTTCAGTGTGGAGTCAAAGGGCATCTTTTAGGAGGCCAGCTAACAGTACCAGCCCCGGCGAACCTCACGTCTCACACAAACTTTATGACCAGCAAAGGCATGTGTTGAAATCGCTCTGTGCTCAAGGTCTGTAATTCGAACCCTGTATATGAGGCCGACACTTGGTTCAAAACATACAGCGAGACAGAGTCACCCTAACCCCATTCCTCTGAGCCTTGTAGGTTAAAGACTAAAATTAGCCGACCTGCGAAGAGTTCTGTAGCGTCACTTGCATCAGGCCGTACAGGCTAGCAGACATCGAAGCAAGTGCATGAATCTAAAATACCTTTCAGGAATAGTAGTCAAAAATGTAAATACTGTCGTTATTTACTCACCCTGTTTGACTTTCTATCTCCCATGCACGTGAACAGAAAAGAACACATGTTTAGCAATGTTTATGCAGCTTTTTTCCAAACAATGACTGTTATTGGTGACCGTATCTGTCAAGCTCCAAAAAGAGCGAAATAAAAGTGTGCTTGTGATTAGTCCGCTATATTCCAAGTCTTCTGAACTCATACGATAGCTTTGAGTGAGGAACAGATTACCAAAAAAATTATTTGTAATCATTTATTTTCTGTAAAAAAGCTGAATTCGAGGTTACATTGAGGCACTTACAATGG
The DNA here is from genome assembly GCF_025860055.1 of Xyrauchen texanus. Taxonomy (NCBI): domain Eukaryota; kingdom Metazoa; phylum Chordata; class Actinopteri; order Cypriniformes; family Catostomidae; genus Xyrauchen; species Xyrauchen texanus. The sequence goes on from NC_068324.1 coordinate 2,171,806, forward strand.
AAGTGAATGGGGACAATTTTTGGAGGGTTTAAAGAGCAATGGGAAGCTAATTTAATACAATTATTATAATTTAATAAAAGCACATTAATTGGTTTTTACAGCCGTTTTAGTATTTTAGATTCATGGCAAGGAAGTTGTAAAATTAGATATAATTTTGCACAGCAATATTTAGCACAATAAAATCATGTTAGCATAAACAAGTATTTTAATTAGTGGTAGACCGATAATCGGTTTTACCGATTAATCGGTGCCGATAGTTACTTTTTGGAACTATTGGTTATTGGTAAAAATCTATGCCGATAGTTACTTTTTGGAACTATTGGTGATTGGTAAAAATTGATGCTGATAGTCACTTTTTGGAACTATTGGTTATTGGTAAAAATCTATGCCGATAGTTACTTTTTGGAACTATTGGTTATTGATATAAATCTATGCCGATAGTTACTTTTTGGAACTATTGGTTATTGGTAAAAATCTATGCCGATAGTTACTTTTTGGAACTATTGGTGATTGGTAAAAATTGATGCTGATAGTCACTTTTTGGAACTATTGGTTATTGGTAAAAATCTATGCTGATAGTTACTTTTTGGAACTATTGGTTATTGATATAAATCTATGCCGATAGTTACTTTTTGGAACTATTGGTTATTGGTAAAAATCTATGCCGATAGTTACTTTTTGGAACTATTGGTTATTGGTAAAAATCTATGCCGATAGTTACTTTTTGGAACTATTGGTTATTGATATAAATCTATGCCGATAGTTACTTTTTGGAACTATTGGTTATTGATATAAATCTATGCTGATAGTTACTTTTTGGAACTATTGGTTATTGGCAAAAATCTATGCCGATAGTTGCCAATAGTTTTCATAATTTCAAAATAAGAGCCCCAGTGTTTTGCGGGCTTGTTTATACATAAAAGTTGCGTGTTATGAAACAAATCTTGATTTTTCTCTGGTTGTTTTGTGGTTTTCGGTTGAACAATAAACTGCGTCCTGGATTTAATTAATTTAGGACACTTTGTCTGTGCATAGTTAGGAAAGAACAAGACAATTCTTTGGCTTTCTATAAATACATTTTAAAAACGATTAGCCGATTAATCGGTTATCTGCCTTTCCCACCACCTTAGTTATGTATCGGCAAATTCCACTTTCGGTCGACCTCTAATTTTAACATTTATGGATTGTCCCCGTTGACTACTCTTGTAAGGGGTTCAGTGCAACCCAGATTTTTGCCATTTAAAATGAAAAAGAGGATTTTTTTTGGGTAATGTGGCAGCATTATGCCACATATGCTGTAGATTGAGCTTAATTTGTATTGAATGTTGCCAGGTTTAATGTTAATGTATTACTTTTCAAGGTGTGTATTTTAAGGCTACACTGAGATGTATGAACAAAATAGACAATTCGGTAATCAAAATTATTTGCATGAGAATTTAACGCCAGCCAAAATGTCTGAATCATGACTATGCTTGGGCTTTGGGTGCAGTAAGCGTCTTATCTGAGGTTCTTCTGTACATCCCTGAAACAGCCATCCGCTTTGGGCGAATGCCACAGTCGGAGAAGCTTAGGTTGAAGGCAGAGATCCTGACGGGAGATCGAGAGGTTGAGGACCCTCAGCTGGCCGATCAGAAAACTCTAGCCAAGCAGATCTATGAGGCGTATCTGAAGAACTTCAACATGAACAAATCCAAAACACAAACCATCCTGACGGGCAAGACCAACACGCCGGTATGATCATCCTGCCATGTGTGACCAAAATGTGCATTGTTTGCATCAGGCTGAAGAGTGAAATATTTCTGATGTTAAAACGTATTATTTTTATAATATATATTATATTTATAATTATTTAAATAGAAGTATTTATGCAGGGGGCAACCACCCCTGGAGTCACGAGTTTGACTCCAGCCGGGTCTCCTAAGCAACCAAATTGGAGCGGTTGCTAGGGAGGGTAGAGTCACATGGGGTAACCTCCTCGTGGTCGCTATAATGTGGTTCTCGCTCTCGGTGGGGCGTGTGGTGAGTTGTGCGTGGATGTGGCGGAGAATAGCGTGAAGCCTCCACACATGCTACGTCTCCACGGTAACACGCTCAACGAGTCATGTGATAAGATGCATGGATTGACGATCTCAGACGCAGAGGCAACTGAGACTCGTCCTCCGCCACTCGGATTGAGTCACTACGCCACCACAAGGATATAGAGTGCATTGGGAAATGGGCGTTACAAATTAGGGACAAAAAACAATGAATTGCAAATAATTCAATTAATTAATCAGCATATCATATAATTAATTACATTCAAAATGTAATCCATTGACAGACATTTTCGTCAGGACGATCAAATATCGGCAAAATCCCATTGACGGAATGTTCTAACTCAATTCAAAAATTCAAATGTAAACAAACCCACAGAAGGCCTTAACTCTCTCTCTCTTTCTCTCACACTCTTTTCTTTCTTTCTCTCTCACACTCACTCTTTCTTTCTTTCTCTTTCTTTCACATCCTCTCTCATTCACTCTCTTTCTCTCTCTCTCTCACATTCTTTCTTTCTCTCTCTCTTTCGCTCACACACTCTCTCTCTCTTTCTCTCACTCACTCTCTCTGTCTCACACTCTCTTTCTTTCTCTCTCTCTAACTCACTCACTCTTTTTCTCTCTCTTTCTCTCACACCCTGATTCACTCACTCTTTCGCTCACACACTCTCTTTCTTTTGCTCACACACTCGCTCCCTTTCTCTCACTCACTCACTCTCTCACTCACTCTCTTTCTCTCACTCACTCACTCACTCACTCTCTTTCTTTCGCTCACTCTCTCTCTCTCTTTCTCTCACTCTCTTTCTTTTGCTCACACACTCTCTCCCTTTCTCTCACTCACTCTCACTCACTTTCTTTCTTTCGCTCACTCTCTCTTTCTCTCACTCACTCTTTCTTTCGCTTACTCTCTCTCTCTCTCTCTTTCTCTCACTCACTCTCTTTCTTTTGCTCACTCTCTCTCTCCCTTTCTCTCACACTCTCACTCACTCTCGCTCACTCAATTCAATTCAATTCAGAAAGCTTTATTGGCATGACAAAAAAATACATTTTGTATTGCCAAAGCATCAAAACAACATAGAAAATGATTTAGAACATTTAGTACACAAAATAATAATACTGATAGCATAAAACATTAATAATAAAATATACAAAGATTAATAAATAAAATAAAAAGGATTTAGAAATCTATATAAAAAACACAAAGGAACACTGAACTTGGAATTGAACATTATATAATGTGTGTAGGTCTGATGCAGTGTGTTGGGCTGTGAGTGAGTGTGTGTTGGGCTGTGAGTGAGTGTGTGTTCGACTGTGAGTGAGTGTGTGTTGGGCTGTGAGTGAGTGTGTGTTCGGCTGTGTGTGAGTGTGTGTTGGGCTGTGAGTGAGTGTGTGTTGGGCTGTGAGTGAGTGTGTGTTGGGCTGTGAGTGAGTGTGTGTTCGGCTGTGAGTGTGTGTGTGTTCGGCTGTGAGTGAGTGTGTGTTGGGCTGTGAGTGAGTGTGTGTTCAGCTGTGAGTGTGTGTGTGTTCGGCTGTGAGTGAGTGTGTGTTGGGCTGTGAGTGAGTGTGTGTTCGGCTGTGAGTGTGTGTGTGTTCGGCTGTGAGTGAGTGTGTGTTGGGCTGTGAGTGAGTGTGTGTTCGGCTGTGAGTGAGTGTGTGTTGGGCTGTGAGTGAGTGTGTGTTCGGCTTTGAGTGAGTGTGTGTTGGGCTGTGAGTGAGTGTGTGTTGGGCTGTGAGTGAGTGTGTGTTCGGCTGTGAGTGAGTGTGTGTTGGGCTGTGAGTGAGTGTGTGTTGGGCTGTGAGTGAGTGTGTGTTGGGCTGTGAGTGAGTGTGTGTTCGGCTGTGAGTGTGTGTGTGTTCGGCTGTGAGTGAGTGTGTGTTGGGCTGTGAGTGAGTGTGTGTTCAGCTGTGAGTGTGTGTGTGTTCGGCTGTGAGTGAGTGTGTGTTGGGCTGTGAGTGAGTGTGTGTTCGGCTGTGAGTGTGTGTGTGTTCGGCTGTGAGTGAGTGTGTGTTGGGCTGTGAATGAGTGTGTGTTCGGCTGTGAGTGAGTGTGTGTTGGGCTGTGAGTGAGTGTGTGTTCGGCTTTGAGTGAGTGTGTGTTGGGCTGTGAGTGAGTGTGTGTTGGGCTGTGAGTGAGTGTGTGTTGGGCTGTGAGTGAGTGTGTGTTCGGCTTTGAGTGAGTGTGTGTTGGGCTTTGAGTGAGTGTGTGTTGGGCTGTGAGTGAGTGTGTGTTGGGCTGTGAGTGAGTGTGTGTTGGGCTGTGAGTGTGTGTGTGTTCGGCTGTGAGTGAGTGTGTGTTGGGCTTTGAGTGAGTGTGTGTCGGGCTGTGAGTGAGTGTGTGTTCGGCTGTGAGTGAGTGTGTGTTGGGCTGTGAGTGAGTGTGTGTTGGGCTGTGAGTGAGTGTGTGTTCGGCTGTGAGTGAGTGTGTGTTGGGCTTTGAGTGAGTGTGTGTTGGGCTGTGAGTGAGTGTGTGTTCGGCTTTGAGTGAGTGTGTGTTGGGCTGTGAGTGAGTGTGTGTTGGGCTGTGAGTGAGTGTGTGTTCGGCTGTGAGTGAGTGTGTGTTGGGCTGTGAGTGAGTGTGTGTGTGTGTTGGGCTTTGAGTGAGTGTGTGTTGGGCTTTGAGTGAGTGTGTGTTGGGCTGTGAGTGAGTGTGTGTTCGGCTTTGAGTGAGTGTGTGTTGGGCTGTGAGTGAGTGTGTGTTGGGCTGTGAGTGAGTGTGTGTTGGGCTGTGAGTGAGTGTGTGTTGGGCTGTGAGTGAGTGTGTGTGTTCGGCTGTGAGTGAGTGTGTGTTCGGCTGTGAGTGAGTGTGTGTTGGGCTTTGAGTGAGTGTGTGTTGGGCTGTGAGTGAGTGTGTGTTGGGCTGTGAGTGAGTGTGTGTTCGGCTGTGAGTGAGTGTGTGTTCGGCTGTGAGTGAGTGTGTGTTCGGCTGTGAGTGAGTGTGTGTTCGGCTGTGAGTGAGTATGTGTTGGGCTTTGAGTGAGTGTGTGTTGGGCTGTGAGTGAGTGTGTGTTCGGCTTTGAGTGAGTGTGTGTTGGGCTGTGAGTGAGTGTGTGTTCGGCTGTGAGTGAGTGTGTGTTCGGCTGTGAGTGAGTGTGTGTTGGGCTGTGAGTGAGTGTGTGTTGGGCTGTGAGTGAGTGTGTGTTCGGCTGTGAGTGAGTGTGTGTTTGGCTGTGAGTGAGTGTGTGTTCGGCTGTGAGTGAGTGTGTGTTGGGCTTTGAGTGAGTGTGTGTTGGGCTGTGAGTGAGTGTGTGTTCGGCTTTGAGTGAGTGTGTGTTGGGCTGTGAGTGAGTGTGTGTTGGGCTGTGAGTGAGTGTGTGTTCGGCTGTGAGTGAGTGTGTGTTGGGCTGTGAGTGAGTGTGTGTGTGTGTTGGGCTTTGAGTGAGTGTGTGTTGGGCTGTGAGTGAGTGTGTGTTGGGCTGTGAGTGAGTGTGTGTTCGGCTGTGAGTGAGTGTGTGTTGGGCTGTGAGTGAGTGTGTGTTGGGCTGTGAGTGAGTGTGTGTTGGGCTGTGAGTGAGTGTGTGTTGGGCTGTGAGTGAGTGTGTGTTGGGCTGTGAGTGAGTGTGTGTTGGGCTGTGAGTGAGTGTGTGTGTTGGGCTGTGAGTGAGTGTGTGTTGGGCTGTGAGTGAGTGTGTGTTGGGCTGTGAGTGAGTGTGTGTTGGGCTGTGAGTGAGTGTGTGTTGGGCTGTGAGTGAGTGTGTGTTGGGCTGTGAGTGAGTGTGTGTTGGGCTGTGAGTGAGTGTGTGTTGGGCTGTGAGTGAGTGTGTGTTGGCTGTGAGTGAGTGTGTGTTGGGCTGTGAGTGAGTGTGTGTTGGGCTGTGAGTGAGTGTGTGTTGGGCTGTGAGTGAGTGTGTGTTGGGCTGTGAGTGAGTGTGTGTTGGGCTGTGAGTGAGTGTGTGTTGGGCTGTGAGTGAGTGTGTGTTGGGCTGTGAGTGAGTGTGTGTTGGGCTGTGAGTGAGTGTGTGTTGGGCTGTGAGTGAGTGTGTGTTGGGCTGTGAGTGAGTGTGTGTGTTGGGCTGTGAGTGAGTGTGTGTTAGGCTGTGAGTGAGTGTGTGTTAGGCTGTGAGTGAGTGTGTGTTGGGCTGTGAGTGAGTGTGTGTTGGGCTGTGAGTGAGTGTGTGTTAGGCTGTGAGTGAGTGTGTGTTCGGCTGTGAGTGAGTGTGTGTTTATGGGATGTTTGCTGGTCTCTGGTCGTCCCTCAGGATGTGGCAAGATGCAACAAATTTTGCAGCTATATTTGAACATTTGGCTTCTTCAGCCAAGAATGAAACAGAGTTTTTGGGTTGGATTACAGGTGTTAAATTGGGGAAATATTTGATTAATTTTGGGGTAATAGTGGTCTCTGATGTGTTTATATTTTGGGCATTCTGTGAGGAAGTGCAGCTCGGTCTCCGTCACTCCCAGGATGCAGTGCGAGCAGAGCCTGTCCTCACGGGAGAGCCAGGTCTGTCTCGCGCCGCCCGTCTCCACGGCCAGACTGTGCTCGCTGAGTCTGTACATCGTCAGGGTTTTCCTGAGGTTCACATCACTCACTGTGCTCAGGTAGTTCGCAACAGTGTACTCTCGATTTAGTGCCGAATAACATTCCAGTTTGTGTTGGTTTTGAAGGTGTTTGTCCAATGGGTGATGTACTTGTCTTGTTCTGTGTTGATAATGTGTGTGTGTGTGTGTGTGTGTGTGTGTGTGTGTGTGCTGTGTGTGTGTGTGTGTGTGTGTGTGTGTGTGTGTGTGTGTGTGTGTGTGTGTGTGTGTGTGTGTGTGTGTGTGTGTGTGCTGAGGTGTGCTGATCTCTGCAGGAGTGAGCTCAGTCAGTCTCAGCACCAGCTGGCACAGGGGACTCCTCGCCCCGCTCAGCTCTTGGTGTTTTAGGGCTTTGTAATGGTATGTGTTGGGGTCGCTTGTTTTTAGGTGTTTCCAGAATTTGATGGCTCTTTTTTGGATGTTTAGAAGGAGAGAGTATTGGCCTAATTCTGCCCTGCATCCGTTGTTTGGTGTTTTTCTTTGGACTTTGAGAATTCGTTTACAGAAATCTAAATGTAGAGTTTCAATCGGATGTTTTTCCCAATTTGAAAAATCAAATTTGATAGAAGGACCCCACACTTCACTGCCATATAAAACAATTGGTTCAATTATTGATTTGAAAAGTTTGAGCCAAATTTGGATTGGGATGTCAATTTTGATTGATCTTTTGGCATAGATGCCCTTTGAGCTTTCTCTTTGAGTTCACTCTCTCTCTCTCTCTTTCTCTCACTCACTCACTCTCTTTCTTTTGCTCACACACTCTCTCTCCCCCTTTCTCTCACTCACTCTCTCACTCACTCTCTCACTCACTCTCTTTCTTTTGCTCACTCTCTCTCTCTCTTTCTCTCACTCACTCTCTCACTCACTCTCTTTCTCTCACATTCTCTCTTTCTTTATCTCTCTCACTCTCTCTCTCTCTTTCTCTCACTCACTCTCTTTCTTTTGCTCACACACTCTCTCTCTTTCTCTCACTCACTCTCTTTCATTTGCTCACACACTCTCTCTCTTTCACTCACTCTCTCACTCACTCTCTTTCTTTCGCTCACTCTCTCTCTCTCTTTCTCTCACACCCTCTCTCACTCACTCTCTTTCTCTCACATTCTCTCTTTCTTTATCTCTCTCTCTCTCTTTCGCTCACACACTCTTTCTTCCTCTCTCTCCCTTTATTTTTCTTTCTATCTGTTCTTCAAAGGCTATCTGTTCTTCAAAGGCTATCTGTTCTTCATTAAAGTTTGTACTGACAAATCTAGTAGACGTAGTTTCACAAAATGTTTATTGTGTGTGTGTACATGTCAACGAGGATGTGTTCCACCTCAAACATATTACCCCTCATGCATCTGCAACACTAGCATGATTGTTGTTTCCGCTTGAGCGTGGATTCCTTAGCGCCGTGCGCTGCAGGATGTCAGCCAGCTGTTGTAATGAGAGCAGCTGGATTAAGAAGTGTCTTTCATCTCCTCTCTGTCTCACAGTACGCTCCTCCTCTCTCACGGCCTTGTAAACAAGTCTGTTGTGTCAGGCTGACCTCTCTAATGGAGATGAGGAGTGTTCGAAGTTTTAGTCATCGCCATCTGAATTATTTCAGATTGTGAGGTTTGTGAAAAGACGACGTGGTACATATTGCTACATTTGGTTTTGTGTTGTCCTTTTGAAACATAAATACACAACTTTTTCTCACGTCCAATCTGTCTTTTCAGAATTTTAGCGCCAGTATTAACTTAATATAATTTCATGTGCATACTCACATTTTTGGCCTATTTTGGTCTTTCAGACGAAAACAGAAAAAAAAAATTTTTTTTAACTGGAAATATTTTATGGACAAAATTTTGGTGCATCCCTAATACCAAGATTTTTTACTACTATTATTAATGAAAAAAAATTACAAAATGTCAAACATTACAAAAATATATCAGTAAGGAGAGTCTGATAAAAGACCGCTTGTGTAACCCAGAGAAAATAATCTACAAAACAATTTAAAGGGATATTTCACCCAAAAATGTAAATTCTATATAATTTATTCACCATTACGTTTTTCCATGGAAAACAAAAGGAGATGTTGGGCAGTATATTACCAATTCTGTTGATGACAAAATGTTACCTCCCTCAATATATGTCTGCCGGCTCATGGTCAGGAATGTCGTAATCCGTGGACTCATTCGGTCCTCCACCCTTGTAGATCCATTCTGAATCACAATTCAGCATTTCTGTAGACGTGTAGTATATAGTCAACATCTCTTCCAAATCCTTCCATTCGTTTATATTTGCCTTCATAACGGTTTAAACTCCCAAACACTTGCATCTAAAGATATGTCAGCCGAATGCTGAAGCAAAGTTCATGTAAGTCAACGGGTGCTAGCATGATATTTGTGCGAACTTCGTCCGAATTTTGTCCAGGGGCCGGATTCGCGAAACTTTCTTAAAAAAAAAATTCTTGTTAACTACTCTTTTCTTCTTATTTTCGACCTCAAGAAAAACAATTTTTTGTATTTTATTATATTTCTTTTTCTCCCCAATTTGGAATGCCCAATTCCCAATGCGCTCCAAGTCCTCCTCCTAGTGACTCGCCTCAATCCGGGTGGCGGAGGACGAATCTCAGTTGCCTCTCACATGGCTTGTTGAGCGGGTTACCGCTGAGACATAATGCGTGTGGAGACTTCACGCTATTCTCCGCGGCATCCACGCACGACTCGCCACACGCCCCACTGAGAGCGAGAACCACATTATAGCAACCACAAGGAGGTTACTCCATGTGACTCTACCCTCCCTAGCAACCGGGCCAATTTGGTTGCTTAGGAGACCTGACTGGAGTCACTCAGCACACCCCGGATTCGAACTCACGACTCCAGGTGTGATAGTCAACATCTTTACTCACTGATCTACCCGGGCCCCCCTTAAGGAAAACATTAAGAACATTTTGTATTCCCAAAATACTTCTTTAGAATGTTCTTTAACCACTAGGCAACCCCACCTGATATTATTAACAAAAACAGCCTATTAATAGACACTTAATAGTGATAAACATGTTATTTTTAAATATTGGTAGTGAATTTTGAGTAAATATTGTGGAAAAATGTGCACTGATATAATTTATTTTCCATCAATCCGGTACTGTCGATTTCGGCCATTGAAAAACCCATATTGGTTGACGATTATACGGTAATTTAATTCGATATATGCTTCATTTTGATTGGTTTTTCCAGCCTTTTGTCATTCATGACATGGAGACGCTGCAGTTGGCTGAACAGACGTTTGTGGCGAGGATGGTGGGCACTTCCGGGGGACTGTTGAATAAAAACGCCGAGGTTCGAATATTCCACTGCTGCCAGTGCACGTCAGTGGAAACGGTAACCGAACTGACGGAATTCGCAAAGTCTGTGCCAGGATTCTCCAATCTGGACCTGAATGACCAGGTTGGTGCCAAATATGGGCAGCGTGTACTTTTAAAAAAAAACACAGGGCGCAATAAGCAGAAATTATTGCTGGCTTTACACTGAAAATAATTACGTGCTTTCTCTGTGGTAAAGTGTAATGTTATAGTTTGACACTAGGTGGAGCATGTGGTAAAATATGTAGATAATAATAATAATAAACTTTATTTTATATAGCGCCTTTTAAAGAGACCTCTCAAGGTAGAGCTTAACTTGAACTGATGTCGGAAGATTACTAATGATACACTCATATATCCCCCTTTCACATATGCTGATACTGTTAAATAAATGTGTTAATTGATTACAGTCTGTGTTCTTTAACAGGTGACATTATTAAAGTACGGCGTTCACGAGGCATTCTTTGCCATGTTGGCATCTTGCATGAATAAAGATGGTCTGCTGGTGGCATACGGTAGCGGTTTCATCACCAGAGAGTTTCTAAAGAGCTTACGACGACCGTTCAGCGACATGATGGAACCCAAGTTTCAGTTTGCGATAAAGTTTAATTCCCTCGAACTGGACGATAGTGATCTCGCACTGTTTGTCGCTGCCATCATCTGTTGTGGAGGTATAATTACCACCCAGAACACATTAGCAACCACTTACTAATGCCCTATTCATCTATATATGAACCTTAGCAACCACCTTGCAATGCCCAAGCAACCACCCAGATCTCCTTCGCAACCACCTAGAAATACCCAAACAACCAAATAGAACACCCTAGCAACGACATAGCAACACCACTGAAACGGCCCAGAATACCATTGCAACTGCATAGCAACTTGTTAACAACCACTTAGAACACCTTAGCAATGCCCTAGCAACCACCCAGAACACGTAAGCAACCACTTACTAATACCCTATCAATTTGCATTATTCAATCTGTAATAAACCCTAGCAACCATATAGCTACGCCAAGAACCACACAAAACACTTTTGCAACTACATAGTTGTCCTAACAACCACTCCATAGCAACTGCCCAGAACACCCTTGCAACTGCATAAAAATGTGTTAACCACTCAGAATACCTTAGCAACCACCTAGAAATACCACGGCAACCACTTAAAACACCCTAGCAATCACAGAGCAACACCAAAGAAACTGCCCATAGCAGTGTGTTTTCAATGACTTAGCAACTGCATAGCAATGCCCTAGCAACCATCAAAACAACCTTAGTAACAACTTAGGAATACCCTATTGATGTATGTGTTATTCAATGCACAGCATAAGTAACCATAGCAACAACCTTGAAATGACCAAGCAACCACCCATAACACACTTGTAACTATGTGGTAATGTCTTAACTCTTTCCCCGCCAGCGTTTTTTAAAAAAAAGTTGCCAGCCACCGCCAGGGTTTTGGACGATTTTCGCTAAACTTTAATGGCCCGCAGAATATTTTCTTCCATGAATATATGAAGATGCTATATATCAAAATAAAGATCTGGGCCTCTGCTTTTAGGCAAAAAAAAACGATTTTATTTTATCTTCATTTGTTCTTTTTTATTGCGACTTGAACAGAGGTAGGTTTTGTCAAAAAACAACATTTCAGACAAAAAGCTGATAAAAAGGCATGTTTATGTCTGATATTTTGAGCTTCTCAATACTCCACTTCTTCATGTTTGAGACGATCGCAGTCTGTTTCTTTGATCAAAGAGTTGCGTACTCTTTCAAAACATGCGCAGGGGTCTTCCTTACCGTATAACACCTAAAACACGGAAACCCGGAAAATTCCGTGTTTGGCGGGGAAAGAGTTAATAACCACTCAAAACACCTTGGCAACCACCCAGCAATGCCCATGCAACTACGTAAAACACCCTCGAACCTCATTGTAACATCATAGCAAGTGCCCAGAACACCGTAGCAACTGCATACCAATGTGTTTACAACCAATTAGAACACCTTAGCAACTACCTAAAAATGCTCAAGCAATTATTTAGAATACCCTAGCAACCATCTGGCAACACCATAGCAACTGCCCAGAACACTCAAGCAACTGCATACAACATACTAACCACCACTCAAAACACCTTAGCAATCACCTAAAAATGCTCAAGCAATTATTTAGAATACCCTAGCAACCATCTGCAACACCATAGCAACTGCCCAGAACACTCAAGCAACTGCATACAACATACTAACCACCACACAGAACACCTTAGCAACCACCTAAAAATGCTCAAGCAATTATTTAGAATACCCTAGCAACCATCTGCAACACCATAGCAACTGCCCAGAACACTCAAGCAACTGCATACAACATACTAACCACCACACAGAACACCTTAGCAACCACCTAAAAATGCTCAAGCAATTATTTAGAATACCCTAGCAACCATCTGGCAACACCATAGCAACTGCCCAGAACACTCAAGCAACTGCATTCAACATATTAACCACCACTCAGAACACCTTAGCAACCACCTAAAAATGCTCAAGCAATTATTTAGAATACCCTAGCAACCATCTGGCAACACCATAGCAACTGCCCAGAACACTCAAGCAACTGCATTCAACATATTAACCACCACTCAGAACACCTTAGCAACCACCTAAAAATGCTCAAGCAATTATTTAGAATACCCTAGCAACCATCTGGCAACACCATAGCAACTGCCCAAAACACTCAAGCAACTGCATTCAACATATTAACCACCACTCAGAACACCTTAGCAACAATCTAAAAATGCTCAAGCAATTATTTAGAATACCCTAGCAACCATCTGGCAAAACCATAGCAACTGCCCAGAACACTCAAGCAATGGCATACCAACATACTAACCACCACTCAGAACAACTTAGCAACTGCAAAGCAACTCAGCAACCACCAGAACCTCATAGCATCTCTATGGCGAGTTTTGCATTGGCAAGCACCTCTCTTGTTTTCTTCAAATGTAACATTCTAGTTCCTTGTTAAACAAATTTTACCATTATTGAAAAGAATCCACCAGCTTTTGTTTGCCAGTGATGTCATTCAATAGACCTGAGCTAATCTGTTTCTTACCCGACTTGTCTTCCAGATCGGCCAGGGCTGGTGAACGTCCCGCACATCGAACATATGCAGGAGAGCATCGTTAACATACTTCAGCTACATCTTAAGTGCAACCATCCCGATAACGACTTCCTGTTTCCTAAACTCCTACAGAAACTAGTGGACCTACGGCAACTGGTTACGGAGCACGCTCACTTAATACAGGAAATCAAGAAGACGGAAGACACGTCGCTGCATCCCTTACTGCAAGAAATCTACAGAGACATGTACTGAGTTGAGTTTGGCAATCTGAGGCTCTCGAACGGATTGTAGACCATGAATGATTCCTTATTCTAGTTTATTTCTGGAAAAGTATGGAAAAGGACATTCTCGGAGAGGGACGTTGTTCTTAGGGGCCCTCCAAACGGATCATTTTAAATGGGCCTCACGTGAACCACTATTCCTATGAGTTGGTGGGATTCTGGACAAAATGCATGGAAAGGGACTTAAGGGCTCCGATGGCAGTGTCCATGTTTGTTGGTTTATAGAAAAACTTAAGCAATGCCAGCTGAAACTGGACCTGTTTTTTTTTTTTGTGGTATTTTAAAAAAAATGCTTATTGGCTTGTTTAGGCCAGAAACTGTGAATATAAACCCTAAAATCAACTTCTTCATACAGAAATATTGATTTTTGTATTTACACAGTACATTTTGATAGCGAGAACTACCAGCCCCACACATTTTCAGCAAGAACGCACCTAAGTGACTTTACCGTAACTCGTGAAACTGTCGTTTTGTAACGCTACTACCATAAAACTTGACCTGTCATTATTTGTATAGCTCTCTTAATCACATACACTGTATCCTAATCAGGCAAAACAAGTTTCCAGCATCAAGTAATATGTCATTTCACACTGAAAACTAAAATGTTGTGCAACGTGATAAAATCAGCGAAAATGCTGCGTGACACAATAAAATCACAGCCTAAATTCTGCGGTGCAATAAAATCATCAAAATACTGAGTGAAATATAAATTGGCAAAAATGATATGTGACGCATTAAAATCAGCAAAACTGCTGCGTGACGCATTAAAATCAGCAAAACTGCTGCATGACGCATTAAAATCAGCAAAACTGCTGCGTGACGCAATAAAATCAGCAAAACTGTTGCGTGACGCATTAAAATCAGCAAAACTGCTGCGTGACGCATTAAAATCAGCAAAACTGCTGCGTGATGCAATAAAATCAGCAAAACTGTTGCGTGACGCATTAAAATCAGCAAAACTGCTGCGTGACGCAATAAAATCAGCAAATCTGTTGCGTGACGCATTAAAATCAGCAAAACTGCTGCGTGACGCATTAAAATCAGCAAAACTGATGCGTGACGCAATAAAATCAGCAAAACTGCTGAGTGATGCAATAAAATCAGTAAAACTGCTGCGTGACGCATTAAAATCAGCAAAACTGCTGCGTGACGCAATAAAATCAGCAAAACTGCTGAGTGACGCAATAAAATCAGCAAAACTGCTGCGTGGCGCGAGTAAAAATTCTACTGCGTGATGAAATAAAATAATAGCGATAATAATGCATGATACGCTAAAATTGCATTAAAAATGCAGTGCGATGTGATTAAATCAAACTGAATATGCTGCGTGGTGGGACAAAATCACAGTGAAATCCCGCGTGATACGATAAAATCTGCGAAAATGCTGCTTGATTCGAATAAATCTAACAAAATTCGATAAATTACATCCAATGTGTGATGCGATAAAAACACCTTAAAATGCTGCGTGATATGATAAAATCAGCAAAACTGCTATGTGATATAATAATATCAGCAGAAATTGTGCGTGACGCAATATAATGACAGCAAAAATGCTGCGACGTGATAAAAATACTGTGAAATGGCGCGTGATGCAATAAAATCATAGCGACAATTCAGTGCGATGCGATTAAAATCACAGTGAAAATGCTGCATGACGTGATAAATTCACAGCCAATCAGACCGTATTTGATGTTTAATAAGCAGCTAAACGGAGCTTGATTTAGACCAATGAGATTTTAACATGGGCGGAGCTACACTGGACAACGCGACAAAATTAGAAACCAAGCAAGCGGCAAAATACCGTGTTACGTCACAACTGGTTAGGACAAAATTCACATTTATTTGGAAGAGAGGATTTATCACATGCTGCTTTATTGCATCACGCCTGGTTAGTATAAGATATTAGCATCACGGTAACCTGGACATCGCGACTATGTTAGCATATCAGCGCAACTTTCAAGCACAAGACGCAGTGCCCACATTCCTATACCTCATGACCGAAGCCTTTGGACGTACACTTGATCTAACAGGTTGTTATGTGCTATTAAATGAATTATATAGCGATAAAAGGGCAAAGAAATGACATATATGGGCTGTTTTCATTTCACAACATATTAACGTTACAGCATTTGCACTGCAAGCAGTTTATTCAACTCAACAGAAAAACTGGTGAATTTGCATATATTATCCCTCTCCCGAAAATACTCAACTTGAAACTAATTTTTTCCATATTTTCTCTGAAAACCACCGTGCCTCTTCTGAACTTCCAAAAGGGTGCATTTTCAAACGTTACCTTTCTATTAAAAGCTAATTGTGTACAAATATACCTGCCGTTATCTACGTTAACAAATGCAAAAACTTGTATTTTAAGTTTTCCGCATGTCACAAGCTACCCATCCCAAAGTTGTTATCCGTTACGGGTGATAACAGATTATCGTCACTCGTAACTTTAAAAGAATTGCTCAAATCTTTAGCTACCTTTAATGCAAGAAACGTTGGGAAAATATATCTTGGTCACTACTCAGGGTGTTCACACTAACAAGGACTTTAGTTTCGAAAATATATATTTTTTAGATTTTCCGTTTCCGTTGATTTTTTTTTAGTTTTAATTGTTCGTAAATAGTTTTCGAAATGTACGAGTTTTAGTTTCATTTTTATTTCAGCTTTTTCGTTTTCATCCCCAACAACACAGCACTGTAAATACTGTCAATATGAGTTTCGCACAAAATTTCAGAAAGTCAGCAACTGCAACTGTGGTTGGTTGTTTCACACGTCAATAAGAGAGACGATTTCGTATTTTAAAAAAATCGTAGATTCGTAATCGCAACTTCGTTCGTATTTTAGTGCACGTTTATATTGTCAATTTAGTTTTCACTCATTCGCAAACTCCCTTTTATATTTTAAATGAACAAAAAAATATATTTTTTACTGCTAGTTGTCTTTGCGATAGTTTTCGCTAGCAATAGCAATATTAGCTTTGACACTCGCTGAAGGTCTCTATGTCAGTGAACTTTTGGTTGCTAATATGTTCCTACTCAACAAGTTGAAGAACTTTACCGCACCATAAGAGGTCGCTGTTGCTCATGTCACCAGAATTGCTAACTCTAGTTAGCACAAACATTTAGTTGCTACAAAAGGACTTTAGCGCACTTAACGTGTCAAATGTTTGATTTTTAACTGGAGACGATATAACTTTGTATCCCGTTTATCTTTTGAGGAATGCTTTGTAACGGCTCGGTATTATACACTACGCAAGATTGTAACTATATTGTTAATTCAAATGAATCTTTTTATACTAAAGCAAATGTATCTTTATTAATATATAGTAGGTATTGTGAGTTGTATGCAGTGCGGTGTAAATATGTGGAACGTGCAACCCGGTAGCAGCTTGATTTGCCATCTAAAGACACTTGCTTGGGAATTTGTGTTGCAATTTCCACATTCCTTTTGATTTTCCAGTGTGGAAGACCGGCACTCCTTTGAGCGCAAAATATTAAATGGAGCGTGCTGAGCAGTCCCTCCTTTTTTTTTATGTTGTTAGATATTAGCAAGCAAAATGTAATGACTTAGATTATCTATACTGCCATGTGACACACGTCAAGCCAATCAGCAAAGCACTATTTGGACATTTTCGTCAATTCATAATTGCAGTAAAATCACGTTTAGTGTGCATTGTTTATATTTGTCCTTTTCTCTTCTTTATTTCATTTTTGTCTAGTAATTATTTTCAAATCAGTTTATATGCTTACAGTAATGCTCAATGATGTAATGATGGTTGTTTGATGTGTAAATGTGTCAGTTTTAAAACGTTTGAAGACATTTGAATGCCGCGAGTTCGTCCTCGCGAATTGTCACTTGTGAGTATAATTATGTTTGGAATGGAACGCTACAATTGACTAAATACTGTGCAAAATATACTGTAGACTGCATACTACCTTTTAAAAGTAGCGTGCGATACAGTATGCATTATGCAATGTAAACTCTTCAAACACAAGTATGTAATACTGATGTCACGTGACCTTATCGCATCCGGTTATTGAAAATACTAAAACATAAAAAATGGTTGGGGGGGGCCTGGGTAGCTCAGTGGTAAAGACGCTGGCTACCACACCTGGAGTTCGA
Source organism: Xyrauchen texanus (assembly GCF_025860055.1). Taxonomy (NCBI): domain Eukaryota; kingdom Metazoa; phylum Chordata; class Actinopteri; order Cypriniformes; family Catostomidae; genus Xyrauchen; species Xyrauchen texanus. The sequence continues at coordinate 2,189,197 of NC_068324.1, forward strand.
AACCAGGGCGTACCGAGTGACTCCAGCCAGGTCTCCTTAGCAACCAAATTGGCCTGGTTGCTAGGGAGGGTAGAATCACATGGGGTAACCTCCTTGTGGTCGCTATAATGTGGTTCTCGTTCTCGGTGGGGCGTGTGGCGAGTTGTGCGTGGATGCCGCGGAGAATAGAGTGAAGCCTCCATACGCGCTATGTCTCCATGGCAACGCGCTCAACAAGCCACGTGATAAAATGCACAGATTGACGTTCTCAGACGAAGCTGGGATTCGTCCTCCGCCACCCGGATTGAAGGGAGTCACTACGCCACCACAAGGACTAATGGTGCATTCACATACAACGCAAAGCGTTTCACACGGCACGATAACATACAAAGTCAATGCAAAGAGGCGACACAAATGAAGCGAATGGCGCAACTCGAACGTGCTAAATCGCTTCATTCGCGTAAAAATTTGCATTACACGTTGTCGCAAAAGCCTATCAGCATTCAGATTGTCTTAATGTCTCTGATGTACTCGCGTAATAGCAGAAGGATGAAAAATTGTATGACACAACGTCATACATGTACAGAGACCGGACGAAAAATGACATCGCTTGGAGGAAAGTGAGCGCGTGAAAATATGCGCGTCTACTTGATTCCAGCTATTGGTTGTACTTTACTATGAACCAAGTCGTAGAAGCCCCTCCTCCCGTCCTTTTCCGGAAGAGAAGTGGGAATACTATTGAGTTCGCGTTAATCGCGCGAACGCAAGTTTAAACACAATTTAATAATCCAGCGGTCGAACTTGCGCGAGAGCAACGCAAGGCGACAAATGTCTTCGCGTTGTGTGTGAACGCACCATTTGAGTGCATTCAGAATTGGGAGAAAATCCGAACATGACGCATATCTCTTCCTGGGCCTTTGATACAGATTGTAGAAAATGTAATGAGGACGGACGGAGCAGTTTATGGCACAGCTGGATGGCGTATTTTAAAGCATTGAATTCAGTTCACAATATCTCCCAGAGTAAAAAGTGACAGAGCGTTTTTGTCATGTATGCTAACGGAGCAAATGTATGCATCAAGTATTAAATTGTATTTTTGTGTTTAATTCATTGATTAAAATGAAATGTTCGATTGTCACATTAAAAGTGACACGTTTCTTTTCTTACTAGAAGGGATTTTAACAATATCAGGGAATTTTGTCACGGTCTTCCCGTAGCCGTAGCACATGTTACAGTAATGTACTGTTCTGCCTTTGTCGTTTCTAATAAATGCTTGATTTGAAAAAGCTGGTTGGTGCACAGATCTGTGAGTTTGTACTAGCTGTTGATTATAAGTATAATGATGCACAAACGCATCAGTGGTGGTGTTTATTTTCATTTTTGTTTGTTTGATTTGTTTAAGATGGCTTAACAACTAGATAAATGTTTGACAAATGTACGTATATATCTAGTCCTGTCACAAAATAAAAGGTATCTTTGTAAAACTCAAACAAGGGATTTATTTATTTATTTTCATAAAAACTCAACTCATTGCATAAAGCTCATACAGGGTTATAATGTGCAATATATTATAACCCTGTATGATGTGCAACATATAAAATGTGCAATATATAAAACTTTAATGTCCACTGTTTATTACAAATGTGCTATATAGACAAACCTGCCTTCAGTATTATACTCTTATAACAATATAGCCCACTCTTTAACTATAATACTGTATACACTCCATACACTCATTATAATACATATTAAAAATACAACAGAGTTTTTACATTTCAATGGTTTAAATGTTTAAACTTGGCTTTAAAAATAATTAATACATTTTCTGATATGTATGGAGGACAATCAAAGCATAAAATATTATTTTAAAAGTCATATACAAGCCTAAATAAAATATTAAAAAGTAGATTTATTATATTATTAATAATTATTCATTAATGTGTCACGCTTTACAATATGGCGGCGCCCATTGCGCGGCCACGCTGCGATGTGTGTCGAGTCAAATCACATTTTATCTTTATCTAAATATTCTAAAGCTTCATTTCACTGTTACCCATCGCGAAGCACCGGGCTCCTCTTGTCCCAGTACAAGCCCTAGGCTCACTGGCTGAACTCCTGGATCTCCTCCGGACCTCCGGCTTCGGGCCGACCGCGGACAGCCTGCACGCCGGCAACCTGCTCACTATCGTCGGCCTGCTGCAGTTCAGAGCGGGGAGACGTCCGAGATAGAGCGACTCTTCCCGGCCACGGTGGAGCAGAACGCCCGCGGGATCCTGGAGAGCATCCAGCGGGTCTTCACCAACCATGAGGTGTATTTCTCCCCAGACAGGAGTAAACTGCAGTTGCCAGTGGCGACTATATTTAAAATTATTGTCGCAATAAATTATTTTTGGCTAATATTGTTGTCCCTTTTTTTTTTAGAGCTTAATAAAAAAGTCGTGCTCAAGCAAATCACAGTATGATATGCTTTGTTGTCATTTGTGTGGAAAGGATTATATGATGCTTAAACACTCTGTCTTAAAGTAGAATTTGGATAAAAGATCATTCGACCTGTTGACTGCTTTCGGTCCAATGCTACGGAAGCCCTGAACCGCAAGGTGGAATAAATAAATGCATGTAGTACCAACCTTGGCCAGCAGGTGCCACTATCTGTAAACATGCAATCTTATGCTTTTAATGCTTTCTCTGTTTTTATATAGTTGAATTATACATTTATTATTTATTTAAAGGTTTGCAAACCTTATTCAAGACAAAATCAGGTTATATATGTTTCATATGGCAAATTCAAAGATTCCTTTGAACTGAACAAAAATATCTAAAAACCAGTCTGAAGGATTAATTTTGCGAATCTTAATCAAAATTACAAGCGAACTCCACTGGGGGAGACAAGAAACTGCTCATTCGAAGTTTAAATATATTTTATTTTTCTGTAATTTATGCAATTTACT